>NC_054758.1:13904090-14209772 GCF_018143015.1 Lytechinus variegatus | reverse complement strand
ACCTCTTCTAATGTATTATTTGACCTTTTAAACCACAACAGGCGGATATTAAATGAACTGTGTCCATTTGTATTGTAACCACAGCCAATTTAGACTCCTTTTTAGAAGCCGTTTTCGATTCCGGGAACATACTGGACCACTGTCCTTTGGACTTTTATAACACATTATTTTACCCTTTAGACAATGGTTTAGACATAAATATCATATATCACAGGCAGATATCAAAATAATGAACTGTGCCCATTTGTAAGTCAAAGCAGCCATTTTAGACTCCATTTTTAGAAGCCATCTTTGATTTTATGACATACTGGACACTTAATGTCCTTTTAGCTGGTCCTAATTATTTGACCCTTTAATCCATGGTTTAGACACCAACACATTGTCTCCCAGACAGATATTAGATGAACTATGTCAATTTTAGACTCCATATTTACAAGCTGTCTTCTATTTTAATGTAAATTTTTCAGCAAAAGCAGTGAATTTGACTCCATTTTTTGACGATATCTTGGATATTTTGATATAATGGACCACTTAATGTCCTTTCAACCTGTCCTGTAAAGTATTATTTGACCTTTCAAACCATACTGAGCTCAGACACCACAATCATATATCCAGGCAGATATCAAAAGTACTATGTCCATTTGTATGTCATAGCAACCATTTCAGACCCCATTTTTGGAAGCCATCTTAGATTTTTGGACATATTTGACCACTGACTGTCCTTGTACCCTGTCCAAATGTACTACTTGACCCTTAAAACCCTTGAATAGGGACAACATTACAGATAGTAACACACAGTGTAAGTGATAGATGAATTGTGGAATTTTAGGCTTTCTTGACCATTTTAGACGCCACCTTGGATTTTTAGGTATACTGGGCTTCGTAACACAAAGAATTGCGATGAATCGCAAGTATGAAAGATTCACACTGATTGGTCCCTGGTCAGTATTTTAAACCTACTGCGTGTGTAACATTGATATGGTCAGTTCATTTAGCAATTGATCGCTAATCTTTGTGTTACGGAGCCCTGGTCTGCTTATATTCACTCTAACCTGTATCAATAGCTCCTTTTAACCCGTTAGACCATGAAATGTGCACCAAAATCGGGTTCTAGGGTTATTAATGAGTGAATTATGGCAATTTTCTGTGAATGGCGGCCATTTTGGACGCCATATTGGATTACGGAAAACCCTCAAAGAGGGTATATGATGACTTTTAGTATGTTATTCTAGACATATTCATGGACCTATCCTGGAAAAATTAGCTTGTTACCTGAAATATTTTTTCACGCCTATTTTGGCCTAATGCTCTTGGCCTATTAGATACCCTGCACATAAAGTTTAGTAGTAGGCCTAGTGTACGGTACCGGTACGTAAACAACAAATTCACAAACATGCATTGCATTGTACGTAAAATTCTCACATAAATTACATGTACTAGTAGCTGTAGCGCGCGTCGCGTTGTCTGCATCAAAGGTCTGCATCCTTACAATAGCTTCATGCGCACAATCAAGTATTAACCAATGGTAATCTTGTGGGCGGGGCAATATTTTCAATATTTTCAATATTGGACGGTTTGCATAAGCATTCACGTTAGAAATCAATTTCAATATTTTGTCTCCTCGAAACAACCTCGCAAGACGTCAAAAAATATATGCACCTCTAAAACACTACATCTAAATAATAATTATGTAATATTGACCGGCATACAAATACGCGCTGTTCAAATCAATTAAGGATCACTACAAAGATCAGTAAATGACTTGTTTGTTGTACTTTACTTCACATTTGGGATAAATTCTATGACACTAGTAATTGTTTTCACCAGAACCATGAAAGTTACTTTACCTTGGCCTTGTCTTTCGAGGTACTTTCCTTACAAGTAACTTTTAATTCCCCTGACCTCCACCTGACTAAGAACTGCTCCCCACCAATCGGGTTCTCATAGCCTTTTGGGATCTTTAAAAAGCAAAATAAAAATGCCAAGGCAGAAAAGACGTATTATTACTTGAATTTCAGGAGAAAGTGGCGAAAATAGTAAGAGGGGTTTATGAAGAAAACTATAAGCAAGTAGAACAAAGTTGTGCAAACTATGATGGATCACTTGCTTTAATTGCCAAAATATTTGAATAACATAAACAGAACTGTTTTACATGCAGAAACGGGCTCGGAAGTAATCTAAAACAGAGTCCGACAGGGCAAGATACTTGCACCTCTCATGATTGGTAATGGCCAAGGAGATACTATTTTTCATTTGAAATCACTCTTAAAAAGTAACCGCCCAACGAACCAATCTGTTGGTTAATATGCATGTGTCTGACGGAAAAAAATAGTCAAAACGTACCATTGATTAAAATCTACAAGAATTTTAGGTCGGACGCATAATACAGATTGCTTGCTTGGACCAATTCTTTTTTAAGAGTGTCTGATTTCATTACAAGAGCAGGGAAAGATACTATACCTTTCGTGTACTAATACTAATGGCAACATAATTATTATGTTTAACATTGGTTAACATTGCAATAATTGCTTTATTCAGAAATATACCACACTGCATTCCAATATATTAAGGTGACCAAAGAAAGTAAAAAAAATTGTTCAAGTATACTATAGTTGGGTAGTTAGTCGCTATTATTTAGCAGGGGAATTCTTATATTTCACAATGATAACGCCATATCTGAAATCTGAAAACAAGGAACAGCCTGACATAATGTGCTACAATTAGATTTTTGTACTCTTGTCGAATGACTTTTTTTTTCTTTTTTCTGCTATCCAGGATATATCCCATGGACTAACAGCTTTCTCATCATTATAGCTTTTCTTGAAGAGACCGCTGATCAATCCATGCATACACTTTCCCACATATACTTGTTTCTTGGCGATTTTCAATTTTTCGTAACCTTTGATATTATGATTTAATAAAAAGGTGTTTTTTTCTTCAAATTTACTATATCTGGATCTACGACGAAGTGACGACAACTAATCCTGACTGTAAGGACTTGCTCATAAAATAATTGTTGCCGTTGCGAGTTAGCTTTAAAGCCCCCTCACACCTGACCGAATGTAGGTGGACGAAAGGTGACGAAAGGGAAATCTAAACGAAATACACGCGGATTCAACGAAATTCAAATAAAATTTCCTTCAGATCATGCGATCAGTAACTATTGTCAAATTTTATCAACGAACGGTAAGCGAATGATAAATATGACATGCGAAGGATATCGATTTTTCGGTTGACATCTTTGAGAAAATTGCGGCCGAAGGTGAGCGAAGGGTTGATATAACCCAATAGGACGAATAAACAGTCGCCAATGGTTTGATATGGCGTGCGATGAGAAATGAAGACGAGGGAATAGATCAGGCAATTTTGTTCGTTTTGTCATCGTGTTGCTTCGTTACGGGTTCTTTCGAGATCGGTCCACTTTGGCAAAAGCGCGAAGAGGGACTATGCGCCAAAAACACATGAACGATAACAAGAAGGGTAAATATGATTTACCATTAGTTACCATTGAAAACGATTTTGTAAAAAATGACTTTCGCCAGCCATCGCAAGGCATATTTCAGGAAATTCGGTTAGGTGTGAGGGGACCTTAACTTTTAACATAAACGAATTAACGCCTTTACTTAATCTTAATTTGCATTTTTGTTGCATGTTTAACATTATGTATGTATAAATTTAGATACCTTAATTGGCTATGTCAAAAGTGCAAGTTAACACGCATTTCACCACTCCTTCCCCATTGTTCATAATATCTCATCCGTACAATTAGAAGGTGTCTGTTCTGGGAATAATGTAATTGAGAATTTTTTGTTGTAAGCATTTTAATATCAAGACTAACCTGTCCTTCTGCAACGTTTTGGTCCCTGACATTGACCCACAAAATGGGCATGCGATTTCTAGGTGCTGGGACAGGAATGATTGGTGTACAAATAACACGTTTGCCAATAAATGTCCGTCTTAGTATAGCAACAATCCAAAACTCTGAGAAGTGGTTGAGGTACATATCTAGATCGCGGTCTCTCAGAACACATCTTGGGCTACTCGTGCCGGTAGAACGAATCGCAGTAAACTGTGCAGAATCTAGAATAGACTTTTTGTTTACATGGAAGTGTGCAATTTCTCTTTTTCACCAAACCATGTAGCAAAGAATAAAACACTTGCTAAAGATTACGTGCTGTTGAAAAGTGTACAAAAGTCCTAATTTGTTTTCTAGGACCTACTTTGAATATCTACTTCGAAGCGGGAAGTGAAAGATTAAACTGAAGTGGAAAGTTATCAATCTAATAGATATCATAATGAAAGTAAAGTTTCATTTATTTTTATCTATTTTGAAGATTTCTATATTTTTAACCCATTGACTACTGGAACCTGTTGGTCACTTAACAAAGCCTATGGGAATAACAAAATCATTAGTTAATTGGGTCAAGGTTATATGGAATAAAGAATACTCAAACATTTTTTTTTCTTTTTTCTTGTTTGGCTCTTCTTACCGCCAGGAATCTATCATGTCATCTGACGTGGATGAAGTTGTGATTACATGCGTTTGATGTAACATAAAAAGCTGTTTATATAAATTTTCCAGGTATTCTAGCATATTTCATTAAAGATAAAATGATGTGTGGCATTATTATTATTATTACTAGTGGTTAATTCTGACGGAGACCTCCAGGTCTTTATTTGATTGGGTTTTTACCCTCTTTGTTTTGATAGTTTCTATGTCATTCAAAGATCTTACAATCTGAATACAACTACATTAGCAAAGTATTCGACTACTAACCTTCACGTAAGCTGACCACAAAATCATCTGCAGATATGTTTATGATGCATTTTTCTGTGTAAATTGTTTTTAAATGCTGAATTCTTAATAATAAAAAAATAGGAATTGAAACGAATGTAATCATTACTCTGGTCACAATGTATGACGTAACAGAGTTCAACCTGACATCGAGGTGTAAAATATGCATGAATAAAGTTTAGGGGAAACAGTGAAAATGAATGAAACATGCAGTCGTATGTTTTTGGATTCAACTTCTTCCCACATGTCATATCTTTGAAATGATGCAGAGTTGTTTTGGTTAATATCATGGACACTGATTAGATTTGGTGCAATTACTGCATTCTGGGGATAACTGAGTGGTAGGAAAACGACCAAAAAATGGAAAGATATTACCGTTCTTGCGATGATAGATGTAGACTTCTGAACCCCTTGGCTTTGTGAAAGCACCACAATGGGACATTGTTACTATCACAGGACTGTCAAAGATTGCATCGGAAGGCGACATCTTCAATCCAACCGAAATGATGGCTTCTGTCTCCTTCAGCTTTAGCTCAGGTGGGACGTCTTCAATCACTTCCACGGTGATGTCCTTTGCGCTGTAAATTTCATGCTTCGAAATTCTGACAGTAATACAATACTTTTCTAGACTGATCAAGTCATATTCTTCATCATCAGTATGATCCTCCTCGCTTTCTGTAGTTTGGGTTTGAGTTTCATTCTGCTCACTCTGCTCCCTCTTATCTGCAAGGTTTGGATCACCCTGGGGTGTTGTGAAGCCCTCCGAAACTGCTTCAGCAGAGACTTTAGATTCGTAGGAACGTTCTGTATTCACGCTTTCTGTGAATTTGTTGAAGAAAAGTTGAATACAACAATCATGCATAATGAGCCTTCAGAGAATGACACATGACGATGACCTCAAACTGACACGTGCTCCAAACGGTGTTGCATATATACCTTGGATGCCCAACCCCTACCCTTACACATACACAAACACATACTATTTTGTCACTCTATAAAGAAAACCTTAATAATATTATTGATGGTGATGATAATAATGATAGAAACAACAATAACAATAAAAATGATGATAATAATAATAGTAATGATAATGATAATAATAGTAATAGTAGTAATAATAATAATAACAATAATGATGATGATTCTTATTTACAAAGGGTATACCAATTTCTTCAGCTCTTGCAAACTGTTCTCCCAGCGGGCCCTGTACAATTTACCCTTCCCTATTATAGAACATCGAGCGCCTGACAAGGCAGAAGGTCTCATTTTTAAGTCGTGAATCGGACACGTGGCCTCGGCGTACACGTACTACCACCATGACCATGCACAGAATCACTACCGGTTGTGATGTTTTGCCTGCATCTTACCTTGATAATAATGGGCCTCTTCGGGAGATTTCATTCTGAAAATTAATCAAAAGTTAATTTGATAATAGCCAAATAATGTTACATTGTATGGAGACATAACATTGACTGCTTACGATCCATTGACATTTACTCTGTATTGGAAAATTGTGTATTAAAAAATGAGAAAATGCAAAAAACAAAGGACAAATCAACGAACTGATCATCTTATAATATCAGCATTCACGAATTATTTAATCTGTTAAGACAAATATTTCCTTCTTGTTGTTAGATCGTTACTCTGAGTATTTACCAAAATAAACTATGAATTGCAATAAACGTATTACTGAGTGTTAAACATAAAAACTTTTTTCATTCACTTTAAATTCTTTCAAAAAAATTATGGATTAGTGTGCATATTGGGTCAATTTAGGCTGATATGCTTACTCATGAAACGTGAAAAACAAAATCACCTCGATAAGATCGTCTGCTCGACCACCTCATCCTTGGCATAGTACATTAGTAGTTTGCCTGACCTATCTTCCACGGATATCTCAGATCCAATGTCAAAGGGACTCTTCTTGCGTGATATTTCCCGCTTGAAAGACTCATCGGAAATCTAAACAAGACGAAAAATGAAAATAAAGATAGAGTTGACCAGTAGATACGACTACAAACAAACCTAAACAAATACATTTCTTTTTCAATCATCAATTTTGCATAAGAAAGATGATGAAGATTTCGATGATTAATAATGTCAGTGTGACTCACCCTTTTTCTCTTACAAGTCTCATGTAGGAGAGATCAATGACTTTGTGGAGACTTGTCTGCATGGGTGTCGATCCCTGGATGAATGCAGGCCCCGTAGTCAGGGGGTGGTGTGGTGGTCGCCCTACCCCCTCCCCCTCAAAAAAAAACCGCCCCTCCCCTAAGAAAAATGAGAAGGGAAAAAGGAGAACAAGAAAAAAGGCGAAGGGAGAATAGTATAGGTTTATATATTTTTTTGTCAAAATGATAAAAACCTAAACGAGAAGGGTTTTTTCTCTCTTCATACAAAATTTTGCTTTCGCTTTGTTTTCCACACCTTTTTCTACTCCGTTTTCCCCTTCCCGGGTATGGGAGTAGTATATTCTTGCCACAAATTATAAAGTATACATGAGTGTAAAATACTATGAAAAGTATTTATACTTTTATTGCATTAACACAAGTTTTGGACTCTTCTATTCGGAGCGGTTAAATAATACCGTCACTCCCCGCATGCCCCGAGTCTAAAAATTGTATTTCTTCCGCTATTCAGTAATCACTTTTTGTACCTGCTCAAAGGGGAAGGCCGTAAATTCGTGATGTGCTTTATTCAAAGGTATGTGCGGTTAAACTTATTCTTTATCGCTTTGCGGGAATAAACATTTCCTCCCTGCATGTACCCGTCTTCTACTCTGTTTTGCGAGTTAAAGAAATTCAATGTGGCTAAAATGTTTGCCATCAAATCTGATGTGGCCAAACTATAGGCATTTTATACCGTTTCTGTCATAATTTTTATTTTAAAATTTTAGCTTCCGCGCTTCGCGGGGGTGCTCACAATTTGTTTCTAAAAAATAAAAGTTATTCTTTAATCACAGCAACTCAATTGAATTCGAGTTGATAAGGGTAAAAACGACTCAAGATCCGTCTTCTTTTTAGTTGAATTTGACATGTTTGATGAGATATTAAAAACTTCGCGCTCCGCACTGGAGGGAACCCCCTTCCTGCACCCTCCCCCTAATACCGTGTTTACACTTAATCGGCTTTTGAATCGGCTCGCGGTTCATCAATATTTTCGTCCGACAAGTTGTCACATCTGACAACTTTCCATGATTTTGATTGGTTGAGAGATACTGTTCCTATGGTAACTGCCGGAGAAAATGGTACTTGTCGGATAAAACGTCCGACAAGTCCTTTCATGAAACGCTCCCCAGAACCGCGAGCTGTAACAACGTGTAAACGCAAACCAAAAGCCGATTCCGCATCGGCTCGCAGTTCTGAATCAAAAGCCGATTAAGTGTAAACACGGTATAAGTGTTGGATCGCTTCTCGTGCTCTTACCATGCTTACCGCCCCTCTAAAATTAATCCTGGCTACGCGGTTGGGGGAATGTGGTATGTATACCTGGGATGGCCTGTATTGCCATCCCTAAATAATTCAAGGTCGAACATATTTTTATACAAGGAATCATATGACAAGTATGATCACAATAATAATATTTATACTATTATTTTTATAATCACTATCATAAAAACAGAGATATGATTATCATCATGATGGTATATAGCGACTCCCATCGATCACGGGGCTGGGGGAATGGCGTGAGTCATCAATGGTAACATTGATTCTCGTACTGCATGCATGATGACCATTTTGTTCTCTCTGAATTTACTTTTGAGTGAAACCATTCCTTTCAGATATTGTCGGAAAAAAACGATTAAATTACTGTCGGGCACACGGGGCTGTTCCAACTAATTAGGTTTTTTAGTTCACCATGTCGGTAAATGTCAATAGGTGCGTCTTCACCAGCTCGAGCTTGAAGAATAGCGCGCTATTCCTGATCCAGTGAATTAGCCCGATCAGAGAATAGCGAGCTAATTTTGCAATGAAGACGGAAATAGCGCGCTATTCTGATCGAAAAATAAACCACCAAAATCTTGGACTTATTTTCAGAATAGCGAGCTAATTTGCAAAATAGCGCGCTATTCTTTTCGCGTCTTCACCAGCTCGAGCTCAAATTTCGGGTTTATCGATCCACCATGCACTGCAACAATCAATTTCCGCTCTTACAACAACAAAACACACGTGTACGTGTACGCACACGTACTGTGTACGTACGCAGACGGTCTGAATGTTGGCGCGGTAAAATTTTAAAACTGCGCGCTTGTTCCTTTGAAGCGCGCATGCTCCAGTTTCGGGCTTAAACTCGAGCTCGAGCTGGTGAAGACGGGATCACACACGCCCACTGACTTCGGGCTTATTTCTCTGATCCCACATTAGCGCGCTATTCTTCAAGCTCGAGCTGATGAAGACCCACCTAATTAAGGACGTTCCACAGTTATGTTTGTGCGCATTGTGGTCTGGGGCCCGTTGCAGAAAGAGTTGCAATCAAACGCAACTCTAAAAATCACGCGCAACTTGATTTTCAACCAAGTTTTTAACCAATTAACAGCGCGCATTTTTGACTTTCGATTTATTTTTTGACTTGCGTTTAAACGCAACTCTTTCTGCAACGGGCCCCTGCACATTTTTTACACTCTGCGTGCGACGTCACAATGGATGAACAGGTGATTAATCAGCTGTAAATATGAGCTGATTTTTTTCTCCTTCACTAACTGCAGATCCGATGTGTTATTTCATGAAGCTAATAAACTGGAATTATTTCATGTGGACAAATGGATGAACAGGCGATTAATCAGCTGTAAATATGAGCTGATTTTTTTCTCCTTCACTAACTGCAGATCCGATGTGTTATTTCATGAAGCTAATAAACTGGAATTATTCCATGTGGACAAATTTTTTTCTCAAATTCCTCTACAATTTCAAAATACTTTACTCTGTAGTGCAGCAAAGTATGACGAATATGACCTCGAGTTTGAATGAATGGTAAAGTGGTTTGGAATTTTTCGTCACATACATACAAAGCTTTTTGTGCTATTTTGGGTGTTTTAAAAAGCACATTTGCTCTAATAAAAGTGCTGATAGTTTGAAAACGAGCAAAGGAACCAATATATTTTAATATTTGCGCCTCTTATGCAGACTTTCCTCTACAACTTTGCAAAGTTTGGTGAAAATGACATGGATTTTTGATAAAGTGCATCATTTCTTGTATTTCTCAAGTTATTGAAATTTCACATTTTTGAGCTTGAGATTTTGCTATCTTTCGCCCAATTTCTAAGAAATGAGAGTGCTGTTAGACTTAAAAGAGCAAATAATCAATGGCAAACTAAGTACATTATCCATCTTAAGGATACAATTATTAATTATATTGCAAAAATTTGATGAAATTTTCATGAGGTTTTATTGAGTAATAGAGCTTTAAACTCATTGCTGTGATCTTGTGAGGTCTGAAAATGTCAAATTCTTTTGAATGCTCATTTCTTAAGAACATCAATTTGGGTAAATTTTAAAGCTCTAAAGCAAAAGATCAAGCACATGGACCCATGTTAATTTTGCCATATTGGGAATATACAGGTGCTTAAGTATCTATGCGCAAAGTATGATGAAAATGACATGAATTTTCAATGTTTGGGAGCAAGCTAACTGAACCATTCGCATTTTAGACGGTATAATAAGACTTTTGCGTGTTCTCTTTGTATTTTGGGCTGTTTCAAGCCAACTCGCAATATTTTGGACACTAATAATTTGAAAACGAGCACATGGACCCCATACTTTTAATGTTTTAACGTCTTCAGAATGTATTCCTCTACAGATATGGAGAGTATGAGGAAAATGACATGGATTTTGATTACTTGGGAGCAGAACTACGTAACCATTCGAATTTTAGAAATTTTGGACGGTATTATTAGACTGTTGCATGTTTTTCGGCGTATTTTGGGCTGTTTCAAGTCAACTCGCAATACTTCAGACATTGATATTTTAAAAAAAAAACATTAACCCCATATTTTTAATATTTTAACGTCTTTAGAATACATTCATCTACAAATCTAGATAGTATGATGAAAATGACATGGACTTTGAATGTTTAGGGGCAGAACTAAGGAACCATTTGCTTTTTACTTTTCAGTCGGTATATAGACTTTTGCACGTTTTTGGCGCGTTCTGGCCAACTCGCAACATTTTGGAAACTGATAGTTTCGAAACGAGCACATGGACTCCATATTTTAAATTTCTCCATACCTTCGCAATGCATTCCTCTACAAGTTTGCCGAATCTGATGAAAATGACATGGATTTTGAATAAAGTGGAGCTTATACTTTTTTAAATCTTAAATTAAAAGTAGATTCACGTCTTTTAAAGATTTGTATTTTGGAAGTTTATGCTCCATTCCTGTCAAATGAAGCCGCAGTTGACTCCAAATAGATATGGTTTTGCCAATTAAAACATAATCTCCTACTTTGGTATCCATTAAGTTACATATCCTGAAAGTTTGATGGCATGTCGACAGAATAAAGATGATTTAAACTCATTTGGCGAATTCGTGAGGTCTAATAGAGGCATGATTCTCTTGATTGCGCAATATTTCATATCATTCAAATACGGCGACTTTGAAGTCCCGTAGAAAAAAAAGTACATCTACCTATATAATTATTTTTTGCATTTTCATAATGCATACATACCAAAGTAACTCTCTGCAAAATTTGATGAAAATGACATGGACTTCATTTTAACTTGAAACGTCCTTAAACTGTACAGTTTTATCGGTAAATTCCGACTTTCAGAGCTCTCTGTACTGATAGTGAGGACGGACTGGACTGACCAGGGACAGGAAAAATGTAGAGAACAACTTTTAAGTAATATAATTATAACAATAAAAATTTCGCTCGCGCTACTCGGTCGCATCAATTGTTTAGTTGGATACCTAAATAAAATGTCTAGTTTTCAGGTTGAAATATCAAATATTTTCAGCTCGCACTTTGCGCTCGCGTCAATTAATTATTTAGAACCAAACACTTCACGGTTACAAAAAGTGCCTATAATATCTAGTCCTTAGGCTGGAATATCAAAAATATCAGCTCGCGTTTCTTGCTCAAATATAACTGTTTAGATATATCCACCCTGTTCATAGTTCAATGAAGTGCTTAGAATGTCCGGTTTTCAGGTCGGATTATAAAAACATAAAAAATATCAAAAATATATCATTAGTCATCAATTTGTTCACGGTTACAGAAATTGCTTGGAATATCAAGTTCTTGGAATAAATATATAACATTTCAGCTCGAGTTTCGAAATCACATGAATTCCATCCTGTTCATGATTAAATGAACCGCTGAGAATGTAAAGTTTTCAGGTTGAATTTCAGAAATTTTCAGCTAGTGCTCCGCGCTCGCATTAATTAATTATTCAATAAGAAACCAATTTGTTCATGGTTACAAAAAGTGCTTAGAATATCCAGTTCTTAAGTCGGAATTTCAAAAGTATTAGCTCGCTCTTCGCGCCCGCACGACTGTTTACATATCCATCCTGTAAAACTGCTTAGAACCTCTAGTGTCCAGTTAGGAGTATCAACATTTTTTAGCTCGAGCTTCGCGCTCGCATAATATATTAAGGTAGATACCCATGTGTGGTCTAGTGGTTCTGACTCTTGCCTTTCAAACAGAGGGTCGTGGGTTGTTTTCCTTCAGTAATAAATGTATCCACACTGTGCTGCACTCGACCCAGGTGGGGTGAAATGCTACCCGGCAGAATTAATTACTTGAATGCTTGAGCGCCTAAGGCAGCCCAGCTAGAGCCGGAGTAAAAAAAAGCAGGGCCCGCTGGGAGAACAGTTTTCTGAACTGAAGTGGCTACCCTGGGTAAATATACCGCCATTATTATTATTATTATATGTTTTCCCGTCCGATTTCGTCAGAATTTCAACCGATTTAATGATGTTATAATTCAATTTGCAACTAATTTGAATAACCTATGAGAGCAACATTTAAATAGGCAAATACTTTATTCAATTTCATTCTACTGGCACGCGATTTCACGAAGAACGATCAAATTAAAATAGCTTAAGAAGTGTTTTCGAATTCACACCGGTATACCCTCCTTGTGAACGTTTGGGAATTCCAAATCATTAATGTGCAATCACTTATGGACAGTATTTTTCGTTGATGTTGTTTTTTACTTTTTTAATAATAATGGAAATGGGTTTGACTTCTTAATTGGATGTTAACTATTTTACTGAAATGTATTATCCATCTGACAAACCATCATCGGAACAACAACCCGTTTTTGTTCCACTTTCATAAGTGGTCAATACAATGTTTCTTATCCCTTCCCCAAAACGATATAAATTACAATTATGCAGTGGCGTAGACAGGTCCTTAGACCTGGGGGGGGGGAAGATCCCTAGCTGGGTCATACTTAGCCCGATGTTTATCTATATATATATATATATATATATATAATAATTAATATATAAATATAAAGAATGAAGGAGATAACGTACTCGATAAAAACAAAATATCATGGGCCAAAGCAGACGAGTTAAAGATAACAAAATAACACGATCTGCCTCATGGATTATCTCGTGTGTCTTTTAATCACTTTGCTTTCAGCAATAAACAGGGCATCCAGTAATAAACAAACTTCCTTGCACATTTTTCATGGCAGTAATCTTTTGTTTGATTAATGACAATGAGTAAAGATGATCATAAGAGAAATGTCATTTGTCGGATGTCTAGTTATCATCTTGGTCATGACAGTCCTGCTAAACATGATCTAGAATAACTAGTATTCCTTATTTACTAGTATAGTAGTATACTCTTTTAAAAGTAGCGATATTGTTAATGATCAAACGAATGAATCAACAACTAAAGTAATAAACAAATAAACAGCCAAATAATTAAAAAAATATCAATTACAATTATAGTAATAGGGGTAAAATAAAAAAAGCTCAACATTATATTTCTTATCCACGTGCAGATATGCGGACACTAAAATGATAAGCACACTCTGTTTAAAATTACCATGATTACAAAGGCTTGATTGAATTAAGTATGGAAATGAAATAAACCTCACCGAGTTGTCGGAAGTAAACTGTATAGATAGTAACTTGTTATAATTTCGATTCATTTCTCATTATGATAACAACATAGGTAAGGAAATGTAACAGTTTATAACCTTCAAACCTAGAAGACTGCGCACGCACAGAAATCACTGGTATAAGTAATTCCAAAATACATTGCGCCAAAAATATTGAGGGAAAAAAACCTCGGATATCACTGAAGCCATCCAAAATTTGCACTTTCATTCCAAAATCATTCATTTACTAATTCGCTCCTTAGAGACTGAAAATTTTCACCTTTCCTTTGCAAAGTAGGGGTTGAGGACATGGCCAGCAGGGAAAAGGGTCAGTGTATGTGTATAGGTAATTTCTTATTAATTCGTTTGAACAGTGTTAATGTGTTATGAAAGCGATTGCTCTGAAAGGGAGTGATTAAGCGACACTTTCTTAAATCTGTAATGAAATATTTTGAACTTATCTCCTTTGCAAATACATAATTATTATAAGGAAATGTACTTGGTGAAACTCTGAATAACGATCCTTAAATGTATATGACGACGCAAGACAGTTGTTATTACTTAAAACTTGCAAGTTGTAAATGCATATAAGATGATTGACTCTGAATAAAAGTCCAATTTTTATCATGTTTGTCATTGCTGTATACGTTATGATTATTACTGCAATTATTATTGATTTTAACTAGCATTCATTGCTTTATTACTGTATAGTTTTGCTTCTTCCCCCACAGAAACCTGGGGGGGGTGATTGTACACACCATCCCCCCCACCTAAAATTCTGGGGAGATGCACCCCCCCATCCCCCCGCTATCTACGCCCCTGCAATTATGTAAAATAAAAAAAAAACTAGATGATTAAGAAAAACACCTACCATTGGCATAGGTCATTCAGCCACTCATTGACAGGTCCAGGGGGGTTGGCATAGCAGGCTTGTACCCCCTTGAGAGGCACAATTAAAATGTTTTCGATATGGTTGTTTTTACAACCATATCCTATAAGCAGATAAGTGTTAAATGAAAAACGTCTTTATCAAACATAATGAAATAAAATGATTCTAACTGAAAACATCAGAAAAATAGAAAGATAGGCTAAAGTTTGAAAAAAAATGCATAACATAATAAAAAAAAATGAACGCAGAAAGTGCACATATGTTTACCGATAAATGAAATTGAAAATGGTATTATAGGCGAAATTAAACGATCAGTTCGTCGTCGCAAAATTAAATGACACTTTTGGGCCGTTAATTTAACGATTTTCTCTCTAAATTGAATTTCTACAAAATTCAAAGGAATGATATAGAACGGAGTTGAATAGAACTGAATAAATGAAAATGAACCATGTGTGCAGAGGGTGGACGAAATATTTCGAATTTTAATGTCTTTTCATTAATTTAATGCAACTCTGATGAAATTGGACGGGAAATCCAATATTATTACCCAACCTACTCAAAACTAAGTACACAAAATGTGTTGTTTTAGGTCTTAATTTTCAGAAAAAGTCAGCTCGCGCGAAGCGCTCCCAATCATCATTTTACATTATTTCAGTGCAAATTGTAAGGCACGTGACAGCGAAAGTGTAGACTTTTCGGGGGGGGGGGTGGGAGTATCCGATTTTTTTTAAAAACCAAAATGTCCCCCTTAAAAATCCTGGATCTGCCCCTGTGTTGG
Organism: Lytechinus variegatus; assembly: GCF_018143015.1. NCBI lineage: Eukaryota > Metazoa > Echinodermata > Echinoidea > Temnopleuroida > Toxopneustidae > Lytechinus > Lytechinus variegatus. The sequence goes on along the minus strand of NC_054758.1, from coordinate 14,194,254 downwards.
ATATAGATGAGCACTGATCGTCGGTAATCGGTACTGATATCTGTTGGTAATCAAGGACTCCCCCCCCCCCAATGGAAAGGGCCTAGCTCTACCCCTGCTTACACATTCCTCTGGTTATTACCGTCCCATTTCTATCCTAAGTACCTAATCCCTTCGTCCGCCTATCTATCTTTCTCCAATTTCAATTCCCTCAACCTTCTGACATTCCTGCCAGTGAGTGAGTGATTTTCCCCAAATGTATTACCGTCGCATATATTTTCACGTTATTTATTTTTTAATGAGTGAATGGATACATTTGTTTGTTTAACTGTGTATATGGAAATAAGACAAATGCATATCAATGCAAGAATACAACTGATTTCAATGTCGAATACCTCTTTTATAACGTCCCCAAATGAGCAGAATAGAGAATATAATGCAAACACCTTCAAAGAGGAATAAAAGAAGTATCCTCTTGATTATAAATATATCGATCACGATCCAATACATTTCATTTCAGGAATGATACACCAAAAAATAATTAATTTCGACAATGAAGTGCAATCACCCGATAGCCAATATCAGTAGTAGCAAGATCCCCAATGTTTTATTGGGCACCCCTGGGTAACCTTTCCCACCTTTACTGCCACTTCCAGACCTACACATCCAAATGTGTATGGGGGGCTGCAAAATGCAGCCCCCCCCCCCTCATACAGGCTGGGCAACGAGGACCGCGAAGTGCCAAACATCCTCGTGTATTGGTAATTTTATGACCGAATGTATAATTTCTGCACATCTCACATCATGCTGTAAAAAGGCTAAATAATAATTGAAAGAAATGTTCGCTCGCTTAGCTCGCTCGATGATTGAAAACTGTGAAGTTGATACTTGGGCAACGATTATCAACCCCCTTGAAAAAATTGTGCGTATACATCCATGCCTACAACCCCCACCCCACTGATCCATGTCGCTTGCCCCCCACCCCCCCCTGACGAAATGTGCAGGTACGCTACGGGGGGGGGGTGATAAATTAAATTCCTACTTTAAATCATTTTGAAATTAACCATAATTGTGCACAAGATCCTTCAATTTCACTTTAGAGAATAAAAAAGCGCCCCAATGACAAGCTCGATCGCTTTGCTAAGTCGTGTCTTACCCCCATCGGAAAATATTCTTTTTACGAACATGGTCATCCCACAACCATGAACACCGATCGACACCCATGCATGTCTGACCGTCAGTAGATCGTGCATTGAGATCCAGGAGAGAGAAGGGGTGATGTGAAAGAACAATATTTTTTTATTGAGTAAGACAGCTAACGACACTATCTGAATTTCGTCTGAACGTTTACGAGTGTACCAGGGCCCATATTCCAAAAAAGAGATAAGCATGCTCAAGTTAAAAATCTAAGCATTTTGTCGTATTTCCTGTCTAAGACAAAATTCTTAACCAAAACGGGTATTCCATAAAGAGTTGGCTAATAGTTTTTTTTCTTACAATTTGGCTAAGAGTTATGCGCGACTAAGACAGATATAGAATGAATGCCTAAGCAACTTTTCTTAAAACTGCGGAGTCTGTATTCCATGAATACAACATGGCTAAGAATTTTCCCCAACTTTATGACAGTTGTGAGCAGAGGCGTCGATCCTGGGGGGGGGGGGGGGGCGATCGTCCCACTAATGAAAATATTGGGGATGGGGCAAACATATCATTTTGCCCCCCATAATTCCGCCTGTCTAACTAAAAATAAAATAAGATTGCAATGTTACACGAAAATCATCAAGCGAGATCGAGATACCATCTAAGTTCTTTATTTTTTGCTCAAAATGTCTGCTTTTCAGATTGGAATGTAAGAATTTTCAGCTCGCGCTCGCATCATTTCTGTAGCAAAACCCCGTACTTTTCATGATTGAATAGGTGAATAGAGTGTTCCGTTTTCAGTTCTAAACCTCAAAAGAACTCCCGCTTCGATTTGCAATATTCTTTTGTTGGATATATATCTTGTTCTTTATTAAAAATCGTCCATTAAATTGTCATTTTTTCAGATCGAAATATCAAAATTTTCAGCTCGCGCTTCGCGCTCGCGTCTATTGTTCTTCTAGATACCCATCCTATACATTGGTACCAAAAAATGCTTAGAATATCAAGCTTTCAGGTCAGAATATAAAGAAATTTCAGCTCGCTCTCGGCACTCACATTATCAGTGTATTGAGATACATGTATCTATCCCCCTCATGAGCTACTACAAACAGTCCCTGAACAGGTACCTTTTCCTGTTTTCATGTCAGTATACTAAAATTTTTAGTTGGCGCATCGCGCTCGCATTAATTGGTTGGTGGGGGTGAGATATATGTCTCTTTCTCATGAGTCATATATATATATATATATAATATTATATTATATATATATATATATATATATATATATATATATATTATATATATATATACATATACATATACATATATATAAGGAAGAGGGCCCTTTGCACATCGAGTATTGCAGCGCATCATGTTCTATATACAGGCGTTAATAATTCAAGCATTAATGCAAGACGTAGCTTCCAAGTATCTCTTTTATTTGGCTAGCTTTAGGCCAGAAGGGCCTTCATCAGGCCTCTAATGCATTGAAACAAAGTAGCACAAAACCATACGTACCATACGTTGAGTACAGAACAAAAGGATTACAATAAGAAAACAAAAACTAACAACAGAGGGGGTAATGGCTTAAACGAAATGGTGGAATATAATTGAAACATTTGGGAAACTTAAGTGTGTGGAAGGAAAAGGTATTTACCGGCCTGATGAAGGCCCTTCTGGCCGAAAGCTAGCCCAATAAAAGAGATACTTGGAAGCTACGTCTTGCACCAATGCTTGAATTATTTACGCCTATATATATTATATATATACGCCTATACATATACATATATATACGCCTATATATATATATATATATATTTATATATATATATATATTTATATATATATATATATATATATATATATATTCCATAAAGATCAGACGGATAAAAATATCACTACAATATTTTCTCTCGAAAGCAGTTAAATTTCTTAGCCATGACACGTCGCAACAAACAGTTTATAGGAGGAAGGGGCAATGCGAGATCTAAATTAACTAATTCACTTTATGAGATTGCTCTCAAACTACTATTTCTTTTTTATTTACCTCAGTTCCTTCATGAGTGATGTATTTTGTAACATCTGAATCCTCATCCTTAGCAGCAGCTTTTTGTGAGGTTCGAACATCATGAGATGCTCTATTTTCCATAGCCCCTCGGCTGATCAGGTATTTGGTGACATTAAGATGACCATTCAAAGCTGCGTAGTGTAATGCAGTCTCACCATAGTTATCTCCTTTATTCACCTCAGCCCCTTGACTGATCAGATATTTGACGACATCAAGATGACCATTGAAAGAAGCAATGTGTAATGCAGTCACATCATTGTTATTTCCTTTATTAACCTCAGCCCCTTGACTGATCAGATATTTGACGACATCAAGATGACCATTCTGGGCAGCAATGTGCAATGCAGTCACATCATTGTTTTCTCCTTTATTCACCTCAGTCCCTTGACTGATCAGATATTTGACCATCAGACATTGACGACATTCAGCAGCAGTGTACATATGCAGTTCCTTTATTCAATTCAGCCCCTTGACTGATCAGATATTTGACGACATCAAGATGACCATTGAAAGAAGCAATGTGTAATGCAGTCACATCATTGTTATTTCCTTTATTCACCTCAGCCCCTTGACTGATCAGATGTTTGACGACATCAAGATGACCATTCTGGGCAGCAATGTATAATGCAGTCACATCATTGTTTTCTCCTTTATTCACCTCTGCCGCTTGACTGATCAGATATTTGACGACATCAAGATGACCATTCTGAGCAGCAGTGTGCAATGCAGTCGCACCACTGTCGTATCCTTTATTCACATCAGCGCCTTGACTGATAAGATATTTGACGACATCAAGATGACCATACTGAGCAACAATGTGTAATGCAGTCGCACCACTATTGCTGGTCTTATCTACCTCGGCGCCATAACTAATCAGATATTTGATGACATCAACATAACCATTCTGAGAAGCCATACTTAGTGATGTCATTCCACTTTTATCTCCTTTATTCACCTCAGCCCCTTGACTGATCAGATATTTGACGACATCAAGATGACCATTCTGAGCAACAATGTGTAATGCAGTCGCACCACTATTGCTGGTCTTATCTACCTCGGCGCCATAACTAATCAGATATTTGATGACATCAACATAACCATTCTGAGAAGCCATACTTAGTGATGTCATTCCACTTTTATCTCCTTTATTCACCTCAGCCCCTTGACTGATCAGATATTTGACGACATCAAGATGACCTTTGAAAGAAGCAATGTGTAATGCAGTCACATCATTGTTATATCCTTTATTCACCTCAGCCCCTTGACTGATCAGATATTTGACGACATCAAGATGACCATTCTGGGCAGCAATGTGTAATGCAGTCACATCATTGTTTTCTCCTTTATTCACCTCAGCCCCTTGACTGATCAGATATTTGACGACATCAATGTGACCATACTGGGAAGCAATGTGTAATGCAGTCCTACCATTACTATCTCCTTTATTCACCTCAGCCCCTTGACTGATCAGATATTTGACGACATCAAGATGACCACTCTCAGCAGCAGTGTGCAATGCAGTCGCACCACTGTCGTTTCCCTTATTCACATCAGCTCCTTGCATGATCAGATATTTGAAGACATCAAGATGACCATTCTGAGCAGCAATGTGTAATGCAGTCGCACCATTATTGTTGGTCTTATCTACCTCGGCGCCATAACTAATCAGAAATTTGGTGACATCAACATAACCATTCTGAGAAGCCATACTTAGTGAGGTCAATTCACTTTTATCTCCTTTATTTACCTCGGCCCCTTGACTGATCAGATATTTGACCACATCAAGATGACCATTGAAAGAAGCAATGTGCAATGCAGTCAAATCATTGTTATTTCCTTTATTCACCTCAGCCCCTTGACTGATCAGATATTTTACGACATCAAGATGACCTATGAAAGAAGCAATGTGTAATGCAGTCACATCATTGTTATTTCCTTTATTCACCTCAGCCCCTTGACTGATCAGATATTTGACGACATCAAGATGACCATTCTGGGCAGCAATGTATAATGCAGTCACATCATTGTTATTTCCTTTATTCACCTCAGCCCCTTGACTGATCAGATATTTGACGACATCAAGATGACAATCTCGGCAGCAATGTATAATGCAGTCACATCATTGTTATTTCCTTTATTCACCTCAGCCCCTTGACTGATCAGATATTTTACGACATCAAGATGACCTTTGAAAGAAGCAATGTGTAATGCAGTCACATCATTGTTATTTCCTTTATTCACCTCAGCCCCTTGACTGATCAGATATTTGACGACATCAAGATGACCATTCTGGGCAGCAATGTATAATGCAGTCACATCATTGTTATTTCCTTTATTCACCTCAGCCCCTTGACTGATCAGATATTTGACGACATCAAGATGACCAATCTCGGCAGCAATGTATAAGGCAGTCACATCATTGTTATTTCCTTTATTCACCTCAGCCCCTTGACTGATCAGATGTTTGACGACATCAAGATGACCATTCTGGGCAGCAACGTATAATGCAGTCACATCATTGTTTTCTCCTTTATTCACCTCTGCCCCTTGACTGATCAGATGTTTGACGACATCAAGATGACCATTCTGGGCAGCAATGTGTAATGCAGTCACATCATTGTTATTTCCTTTATTCACCTCAGCCCCTTGACTGATCAGATATTTGACGACATCAAGATGACCATTCTGGGCAGCAATGTATAATGCAGTCACATCATTGTTATTTCCTTTATTCACCTCAGCCCCTTGACTGATCAGATATTTGACGACATCAAGATGACCATTCTGGGCAGCAACGTATAATGCAGTCACATCATTGTTATTTCCTTTATTCACCTCAGCCCCTTGACTGATCAGATGTTTGACGACATCAAGATGACCATTCTGGGCAGCAACGTATAATGCAGTCACATCATTGTTTTTCCTTTATTCACCTCTGCCCCTTGACTGATCAGATGTTTGACGACATCAAGATGACCATTCTGGGCAGCAAAGTGTAATGCAGTCACATCATTGTTATTTCCTTTATTCACCTCAGCCCCTTGACTGATCAGATATTTGACGACATCAAGATGACCAATCTCGGCAGCAATGTATAAGGCAGTCACATCATTGTTATTTCCTTTATTCACCTCAGCCCCTTGACTGATCAGATGTTTGACGACATCAAGATGACCATTCTGGACAGCAACGTATAATGCAGTCACATCATTGTTTTCTCCTTTATTCACCTCTGCCCCTTGACTGATCAGATGTTTGACGACATCAAGATGACCATTCTGGGCAGCAACGTATAATGCAGTCACATCATTGTTTTCTCCTTTATTCACCTCTGCCCCTTGACTGATCAGATGTTTGACGACATCAAGATGACCATTCAAAGCTGCGTAGTGTAATGCAGTCTCACCATAGTTATCTCCTTTATTCACCTCAGCCCCTTGACTGATCAGATATTTTACGACATCAAGATGACCTTTGAAAGAAGCAATGTGTAATGCAGTCCAACCATTGTTATCTCCTTCGTCCACCACAGCCCCTTGACTGATCAGATATCTGGTGACCTCAATATTACCAACTACAGCAGCAATGTGTATTGCAGTGGCGCCAATATCACTTTTCCGATTGACCTCAGCCCCTTGTCTTATCAGATATTTTATAGCATCAAGATGACAATAGAAAGCAGTCATGTGTAAAGCAGTCATGTCTTTAACATGCTTTCTTATATCAGCCCCTTTATCGATAAGAAACGTCAGTACCTCAACACTACCGGTCTTTGCAGCAATTACTAACGGTGTCCAGCCTTCAGCATTAACCTGATTCACGTCCGCCCCTTGACTGACTAGGCTTTTTATGTCATCTAGGTGGTCATTTCTTACTGCCATTTGTAATGGAGAGTAGTCCTCTGTGTCTTCTTTAACCATTTTTGTTCTAAGACTGTCGATAGATTTGGATAATTCAGAAATTCCCTGTGGAATATCTAAATGATATTGTTTGACCACAAAGGCCTCTCTTTTCCACATTTGCACCATGATGTAGAGCTTTCTTCTATGTTGGATGTGTGTGGTTAAAATTAACACCCTTACAATTTTTTTTGTTTATTTACACTCGTTTTACATAACTACCTGCTATTTGACATTGTATGATGTCACCTCTGATATTTGATATCAATTTCCTCAACACGCAACATGTCTTAATTCACGGCTTATTAAAAATCAGTGTGATATACTTCCCTGTTTCCCATCTGCAGCAATGAGTAAACCAATGTCGTTTCTTGGCCCTGTGTTGTAATTCAGGTGAAACGCTTTTCCCAAACACTAAGCCTTTTCTCCACGCATCGAATGTCAATCGGCGCTATGCACTTTTGTTTTCTGGAATCCTTCATCTTCGGTGTAAAATTATTGTTCACACCTTAGATTTTCTGTAGGCGAAAAATAATGTCTATTCTCCTTCCCAAAATTTTCTTAGGGGATAGTTCTCAAAAATCTGTATAGCTCATCGCAGGTACAGCGGCGGCGACGTTGCTATGTTAAACCTATATCAGGAATAGTAGTACTGATAAGCTGAATGCAAAGGGCAAATAACTTGGACTTTGGAATATTGTCTGGCGGGAGATGGAGCAAGATGATATAAAGATAACATCACGAATGACGGGTAAATGCACTGCTTGTGATAATAAACGATTACACTTTGAGAAAGTCATGTAGAAATAATGGTACAACAATAATATTTTTCTCCTTGTGTTGAAAGAAAATACGAAAATGTACTAAACGTGCTCTACATTTCTTATATTTTCATTCAATCAAAATGACAAGATTCAGTGCATTTTGTTTAAAACGACTGTGGGCATTTTAACCATATAACTAAACAAAAATTTTAGGTTGAATGTGTGCAAGGTGGATCTGAGGACATAGGATGAAACAAATCAATGGAAACCAAAGCTAATTTTAGACATCTCCAGCGTTTTAATTAATAAAATTTGTAACCTAATGTGGGTTTACATTCATACTGGCATGACAAGGATTAACTGCAGAAAAATATCGATCCTAAGCCATTTCATGCGATTCTCTGCTACGTGTAAAGCAGATAGTCATGATTGACATGTTTGTGGAGGGGGGGGGGGGCAGTGAAACTTGCAGGGGTGTTTTGGGAAATGAAGCAAGTAAGGAAGAAAAAGAAATCTTCAAATCAATATTTTTATCTAACGTCCATGTGCTCTCGATGGTTAATGCTCAATTGCATCCATTAACAAGTTCTGCGCATATATTTATCATTTTGCGCTTACTCTTTTAAAAGTTCAAGTTGCCTACGCAAGCGGGAAAAAATGTCCACTTTCCACCATTTGCTTAAAAAATCTGTACGAAATGTGGAACAATCTCCAGGCTTACAAATATATCATTCAACAAATATATCATTTGGAATAATTTATTTTTTTTTCCTCCATATCATAGGCCTAGTAGTAGGATTGTTTACTCATAATCTCGTCAAGTTGTGTAGGAAGTTAATATTTACAAACGTGTTCAAGATGGAATAGCCAGAAATAGGGAAGATCAAGGGACCGTTTAATTCACATTTGTATCCGACAGGTTGCCAGATCTGACATATTATTTCCTTGGTTCTGACTGGTTGAGTAGCATTGTTACTACGGTAACTATTGGATAAGACGTCCGACTTGTATTTCTTATTATTCCTTTTTTACTGAGCAAACGTTTGATTGGTTTTCCGGGCTAAAGTTTTATGCTGGTTTCAATATATTTTATTGACCAAGCTCACAAAATGTGGGCTATATTTTGGTCACTATTGGACAGAATTCTGCTTCCTGATACTTTCCACAAAAGTTTTGAAAAAAGTCTTATTTTTTATTTTTTTTTACAATTAAATCATATTGAAATATGATAATGTCATAATGTAAAAATGTCCCAGATTGTATAAAATGTGGTTTTATGATATGTCGATATAGGAAGTGGTATTTTGAACCTGGCGTCAGCCCGCTAGACTGAGGGCCCGCGAGATCGAGGGCCTACGAGACCAAAGGCCCGCAAAATAGAAGGCCAACGAGGCCGAAGGTTCGCGACACCGACTTCCCCCCCTTCATCGGGTGCCGCAGTCGAGTGGTTTTAGGAGCCTCGTTGCAGCGGCGCAACAGGTGCCTGTTATCAGAAGGGGAAGGGGAGGGGCAGAGCCAAATATTTCCCAGAAATTCCTTCTAGAATTAGTGGCATAACGAGGATTTCCGTTTAGGCGGCAGTATTGAGCACAAGAAGCGCGTTCCGGGGGGGGGGGGGCAGGCCAAAAAAATTCCCGTTTAAACTAAGTCTGTAATTAGTGGCGAAGCTAGGATTTAATTCAAGGGGGCGGTAGTCAGCACGCGAAGTGTTTGAAACACTTACTGAGCACGCAAAACACGTTCCGAGGGGGGAGGGGGTGCATGGAGGGAGAAGCTGTGACGATCCCTTGAACTATTCCTTGTCTGCTTTTGTTCGTCTTAGGTTCTCCTATGCCTTTTTTCTCGCTCATGTTTCCCCTTTTTTTTGGGGGGGGGGGGTGGCGTTTGTTTTTTGCTACGAGGGTGTAATCAATTAAGAAACATAATTGTTCATTTATTTATTCATCCATTCATTCAACTATTCATTAATAAATTCTTTTTTAATATCAATTTGCACCCTCCCCCCCATAGAGCCGTTTCGGGCGCGCAGTAAGTGTTTTGCACGATTCGCGTACTCACCTCCGCCCCCTAAAATGAAATTCTTGCAACGCCACTGATTCTAAATTTAGTTAACGGGAATTATTTGGCTCCCCCCGATAACAGGCAGAGAATATAAGAGGAGGGGGAGCAGATAAGGAACAATTCGAAGGAAACGTCGGAGCTTCTGTGCTTTGCGCGGGAGGGGGAAAACACCCACTTATAGGGAGCGCCTTTCGCACGCTCAGTTTTAAGTGTTTTGCCACTTCGCGTGCTCACTTCCGCCCCCTAAAATGAAATCCTTCTGGACTTATATACCAGGAAATACTTTGGCCCCCCCCCCCCCCCCGAAAACAGGCAAAGGACGTATTAAGATGAGCGGGAGTAGACAGGGTTCACAGGAACGTCGGATCAAGCTTTAACGCTTCACGCGGGAGACCCCTCCCTGCACCCCCCTAGGGAGCGGGCTTCCCTTGCTCACTACCGCCCCTAAACTGAAATCCTACGTATGTCACTAATTCTAGACGGAGTTACCGGGAAAAATTTGGTTCTGCCCCCTCCCCCTCTGATAACAGGCATACGCCGCTGCAACGAGGCGCCTTAAACCACTCGGCACCTGATGAAGGAAAATACAATTTAATAAAAAAGTCGGTCTCGCGGGCCTTCGGTCAAGTGGTCGGACCCCTTTTTAACGATTCTATGTAGAAACACACCGTTTGATATATCTTTTAGGTGAAAAGAAAATAGAGAACGATTTGGGGTTCTATTTTTTTTTTTGGGGGGGGGGGCACTATCCCCCCCGTTGGGGATATTTATTTCCTCTAGGCTTGGTACTCTGCTATCACACATTTTGAGTTTAATCTTCGAAATGTGGTGTTCATTAGTTTGTTGTCCAAACTCTGTCTTACATGTAAATTTGTTTATAGGAAGATTAACATAATATCTATGTGGAGTGCAATCATTGACCTCTTGTAGAGTCGTGCAGTCACATGTATTCATAATAATGGTGCTTTTATGCCATACTTGTCAGTACTGGGTTCCACTCTTTTGTACTTGTGTGAAAGCAATTACATTATTACAGATTTAAAGTCAAGGTTATTGTATTACAAGTATCAGGTTTTTGCAGAACAGTGGTTTTGCCAAGTACTCAATCCATGTAAAAAGCAATCAGAGAGAACATGTTTATTCTTGGAAATGTTATTCATTTGTTGTGTTTTTCAATCAAACTCTGTCTTGATACATGTTTATTTTTAGATACCAAGATTGACAGAGTATAGATGTCAACGAGTAGCAAAGTCATATATATTCATAACTTATGTGCTTTAATTATAAAGACTATACTTGTGAATACTGTGTACCATTTATGCTGTACTTAAACTTCTTATGGTAAAAACATTTTATTGACGTTCTTGAAATAACTGTTTTCATCATTTTTTTTCTTGTGCATACTTAATCCATTTTCAAGCCTACCATTAACCCGAGCTATATATGCTGTTCACCATTGGTCTACCATTCACTGTACTTTATTGGCCTACTATACATTGTACACCTTTGGTCTACTGTCCATCATTCAGTGTAAACCATTGGTCTACCATTCACAATACACTTGTGGTCTACAGTGTATGGCCAATGGTGTTAATTGAATGGTTGAACAATGGTTTAGAGTGTATTGTATGACAATGGTGTACAATGATGTAAAGTAAACGGCAGGCCAATGGTGTATGGTAAATGGTAGGTCAACGGTGTATGGTAATCCAATGGTGTAGGGTGAATGGTAGGTCAATGGTGTGTGGTGTATGGTAGGCCAATGGTGTACTGTAAATGGTAGCTCAATGGTGTATGGTGTATAGTGAATGGTGTATGATGAATGGTAGGTGAATGGTAGGCGAATGGTGCACGGTGAATGGTACGTGAATGGTGTACGGTAAATGGTAGGTCAATGGTGTACGGTGTATGGTGAATGGTAGGCGAATGGTGTATGGTGAAAGGTAAATGGTAGATCAATGGTGTCCAGTTAAAGGTGGCTGAATGGTAAATGATAGGCCAGTGAATGGTGGCTGAATGGTGAATGGTGGTCAATGCTAAACCTGTCTATAGTGGCCATGGTAGATCAATGGTATATGAATGGTGTTTGATCAATGGTATATGAATGGTAAATGTTGCTCATGAATATGGTAAAAGTAACGTCCCTATTATTTAAATTAGTTTGAATGGTATACCATTGGGGCTTGAATGGTATACCATTGGTTTATGGTGGGTGCTGTGTGAATGGTATTCCAATGGTATATCAATGGTATTCCAATGGTATATCAATGGTATTTCAATGGTGTATGGTATTTCAATGGTATACCATTCACCTTTTTTTTTTATAAAATAACATTTTAGTCTCAATTTGCTTATACCCTCGCAAATTTGACCCTAAACACGTAGCTTTCCTAGCTAAAAAAAGATGCACTCTTTTCATTAACAGTGTTTTTTGACACCCTTATAACGTACGTAACGTGCCCTATCTGGAAAAAGCTGTAGTGACCAAATTAATTTCTTATTTTCCTGTTTGATTTGTCTATTTTTTACCATCATACGACCAATTCGGGTGTGGTAGGTAAAATCTGGTCACAGACCGCGAAACCTAAACACTTTTGGGTCACGTGGGTCTAGCATCATCCCACCGAGGAAAAATAGTCCTCCCCTTTATCAAGTTTTAAACGTATAATACTACACAATTGGTGGACATGTATGCATAAATATACATACACCTGTATATATATTACACATTAATGTCGATTTGACTTTATATTCACTAGCATACCATATTTTGATGCATTGAAAGGTGACGTCAGGAATATTTAAATGCGGAGATATATTAGGCAAGGTCCTGTAGCTGGGCAGTGACATTATCCCGCTCACAACACATAACGAAGTCGTCGCGGCTTGTTCACTCTTTTGGAAGCTGCACATTAGATTTTGAGTGTATGTTTGCAGTTGTTATTTACCAGCCGATGATATAGAGGCTGTTGATTATTCATGATGGCTGCTGCCCAGAAGGAAAAACCAGTAAGACCATTAAGAATTTTTACTGGTTTCCAGTAGAATTTTACTGGACCAGTAAAAAAATCATCTTGAGACCAGTTCCAACAATTGCATTCCAGTTGAAGCAAAGTAGTAATACCAGTTAAATTGTTTTTCATCAAACTGGTGTTACTGTTCCAATAAATGGTTTCCAGTAGATTTTTACTGGTTTCCAGTATATGTTTACTGGACCAGTTGATTTTTAACTGGACCAGTAAAAGTCAACTGGAGACCAGCTCAAACAATTGCATTCCAGTTGAAGCAAAGTAGTAATACCAGTTAAATTGTTTAAAATCATACTGGTGTTACTGGTCCAATAAATAATGACTTTATTTGACGCCGGAATTGTGGAAAATTAATCTTGCAATTAAGAGAAAGTCATTTTCGTTATCATTTATCATTGTTATCATCATTCTTATAATTATCATCACAGATCAACAAATTTTTACGCATCAGTGACTGTTAAATTTACAAATAACGCCCTTTATTGCAAAGTTAACAAATAGTAAAATGACAATAACTTTGTTATCATTCATTTCGGTATTATATTTTCAGGGCTGGCTTATTGTATCATTCCACATAATCCATATATTTTGTACACATCAGTGACCATTACCTTTAAGAAATAGCGCCCTCTACTGAAAAATCGAAAATAGTCAAATGGCCATAACTTTCTTTTTTCAATCATTTCGGTCTGACATTTTCAGGGCTTGGTAAAGGTAACATGTTTTCTAACCAATTCGTTTTGTTACGCATCAGTGGCCATTACTTTTAGAAAAAGCGCCCTCAATTGAAAATTTTCAAAATTTTAAATTGCCATAACTTCCTTGTTTTCATCCATTTTGTTCTCATATTTTAATTGGTTGCTTATGGTAATATCTTTCTAAATTCACAGGCGTCAATGCATGCACATCGTAATGAAACGAATGCAGTTCTAGTTGTTATTGATATTGTACTTATCATTTTTAATATCATCATAATTATCCAGTATGAACATTATCATTAAAATGATTATCTCCTTTAATTAGGATTAAGATCACAGCGAGATACGTTCCTCAGATATAGTCAACTCAGTGGTCTAAAGTAATAATTATTTGAAATTGAACTGGTCAAGATCAGTAATACCAGTACTTCTGATCAAGGGCGCCGGAAGCGGGGGGGGGGCACATCGGGGGGGGGGCAAAATCTCGTTTTGCCCCCCCCCCCATGTGCCCCCCTCAAAGAAGAAATATTATAAATTATTTAAGGACAAAAGTAAACAATGAAGGCACTTTTCTGCCTAAAAATTGTCATTTCCATTGTCAAAAATGAAAAAAATTTGCCCATGACGGGGGGAAAAATTACATTACATTATCATAGTAAGCCTTGCGTCTTTTGACGAACAGTTCCTCTGTGAAACATACCTTTGATAAGCCCCTTTTCCATCTTATTACAGTGTGATAACGTTTAACCTTATAATGAATACATTTCAGACTAAAACCGAATGCCAAGCTAGTTTTTTTTTATATCTAAACCTACAAATTATGAAAAAAGATGGATATGTTCTTAGATAAATGATTTCATTTTATATATTTCGATCTAAAAATTGAAAACAAAAATCAAGTACGTTCTGAAAAAGATGACTGTGGATTTATGCAAAGCGCGAGCGATTTTTTTTATTTTTATACTATGACCTGAAAGTTGTCTCTTTTTCCAATTCTTCCCCTCCCTTCCATCATTCAACTTTCTTCCCGGACCTATCTTTCTTCTTATTTTTCTCCTCACCTTCCGCCGCTTCACCCCCTTGATCTGCCTATGATGAACCCTCTCACGGCAGGAATTTTGTGTAAAAATGGAATATAAAAGTCTCGTTAATAGAGTGTTTAAAAACAAATTTTAGGGGATTAAACATAGTTAAACTTCACTGTGAAAGATCAATCATAATTCATGAAAACTATTCTTTGTACTGAGTACGCGAACAATGAAAATATTCTTATATTCCAAGTAAATTTGGAATAAAGGGAAAGTGAATTGGCTTAAAGGTATGATTTTACTGGGTATAGAACATTCTAGTCTAACCATTTATGCACTAAATTTACTTATAAAAGTATCCAGAGGCGATTTTCTTTTTTCGTCATTTCTATTAGTTGTGAAATTGACAATGGCCATCGATGTCATCACTCTTTGGCTGGCATATATGGCTAGATTCGAGTTCGAGAACATCCCGGTATGCCTTTTCTTTTCCTAACCAAGTTCTTAACAAAAAGCTATCTGTTTATATATATTTCGAAATGTGTATAATTTCGATTTTGAATTATGTATTTTTTCCATAATAAAAGAGCACAAATAGTAGAGGGAATATTAGGTCCCCCTTTCCAAAATGGTAGGAGGGACGCGTCCCCCTGTCCCCCTGGGATTTCCGCCCATGGTGATGGGGGAGATTTTGCATTTTCTATAAAATTGAAGGATTTCGAGCACACTTTTGGTGAATTTGTGAATTTTGCCATCTCGATCGGCGGCCCCGGCTGTGTACGGTCATGTTTGTCATCTTAAAGCCTTTAAAAGGCCTATATTACATTGGTTTGAAACAATTTCGTTTGCAATAAGGCTCGTAATTTGCTGGAACTGCGACCCTGATCATGAAGATACACCAGTCTGGGTCAGAAGTGAGGAAACAGAAGGAGCAAAATGAACTCCAAGATTGTTGAATTCTCAAAGAACTTATTTTTGAATGCTCTTAGAAACGCAACGCTTATCCTTCATTTTTACACAAAGTCCTTAAAGTGGGGGGTCCCACACCCTCTCCCGCTCGATCGCTTCGGTAACTCACGCTGTCAAAAATATTGTGCCCCCTTCGGGATTTTGCCCCCCCCCCAAAAAAAAAAATGAAAGTGTTCCGGCGCGCCTGCTTCTGATGATGCTGATCGCGTGGTTTACCTCATTTGCATATTTCCTGTCTTTAAAAGAAAAATCAGGATTTAGAATGAAATATCACAATGAAAATGTGTAATTTCATATATCACATTTCAAATAACAGCAAAAAGATTAATTTACTAACCATCTTTTACGTCACATATCGCTGACCACGGTATATAACAAACCAAGTGCATGTATTAAATTGATCCAGAAAGACCAGTATAAGGACCAGTTTGCGGACCAGTCAGACCAGAAGAACGGCTCGGTGTAAAAATGGCAGAGGTAGAAATGGCAGAGGTAAAAAATGGCAGAGGTAAAAATGGCAAAGGTAAAAATGGCAGAGGTAAAAATGGCAGAGGTAAAAATGGCAGAGGTAAAAATGGCCAAGGTAAAAATGGCAGAGGTAAAACTAGCAGAGGTAAAAATGGCAAGGGTAAAAATGGCAGAGGTAAAAAAGGCAAAGGTAAAAATGGCAGAGGTAAGAATGGCAGAAGTAAAAATGGCTGAGGTAAAAATGACAGAGGTATAAATGTCGAGTCTTAAACTCCCATGCCAAAAATTCCCAAAGCCCCTCCATGTACAGTATATTCAATAAGAAAGGTTTGGAGAAGAAAATAAGAATTATAATGTTGGACTAATGGAAAGGATTACATATCTAAATCACACCGAATTGATAACACTTGAGTTGGTATTTCTTATTTTTTCGCTCTTCTAATACTCAAATTTGAAGCTCACTTTGAATCCCAAGTATTGTAATTAATTAATTAAAGGGGAAATTCACTCTGACATAATAAAGTTTATTGTAAAAAAATGCAGAAAATTATTAACATGATATTGATGAGAGTTTTAGGGAATCCATCAAAGATTTCAAAAGCTACTAAAATTTTGTATCTTAATGGTGATGTCATTTGCGAGCAGTTTTTTTCCCCATATATGGTTTAATAAAGAAAAATGAAAATGTCTTTTATTGTACTTTAAGTATGTCAACATACAAATAATTTCATATCCGCTCCTGAAAGATTTTTTTAGCATGTCATGATCTTTACCTCTGCCATATTTGCCTCTGCCACCTTTACCTCCATCTGCCAGTTTTAACCTCTAGCTGCCATTATTAACCTCTAGCTGCCATTATTACCTCTGCCATTATTACCTCTGCCATTATTACCTCTGCCATGTTTACCTCTGCCATGTTTACCTTTGCCATTTTTACCTCTGCCATTATTACCTCTGCCATTATTACCTCTGCCATTTTTACCTCTGCCATTATTACCTCTGCCATTATTACCTCTGCCATTTTTACCACTGCCATTATTACCTCTGCCATTTTTACCTCTGCCATTTTTACCTAGCACCATAAGAACATACCAGTAAAGACCAGCTTAAATTGGATACCAGTATGAAGACCAGTGGGACTAGTAACAACCACCAGAAACAAGCAAGACCAGTGTAAAATTCCAGTCATTCAAGACCAGTTTAATTTTCAACTTGACCATTAAAATTTTAACTGGACCAGTATGACCAGGTAGACAAGTAAACCGATGCTCCAATTTCCAGATTTACCAGCTAAAATTCTACCGGTCCAGTGGAACTGGTTTTTCCTTCTGCGTGACCATGGGCGCAGCTGACCGGGAGACATATATTCCTGGAATCTTATTTTACTAGGGGGTTCCGTTATTTCTGTTCTGTTTATGATTAATAAACACTACACAACGCATTATCTGCCTGTCCCTTCGCTCTCATCTGTTCTTCTCTTGTCGCCCTTGATGAGTGAATGGTTGCGCAACAAAGACATATCCCTTTTACGTGTTTTTTTTTTGGTCGCGCATGGTATCCTATCGTGGATGTAAGTGCCCCCCCCCCCCCCGACTACTATAGTATTCCGAACTCCGGACGAAACAGCTTTGACATTTCATTGGTTTACTAGGTCACCAGTAAATGGGTAATATCATGATTCATGTATATTCATTAGGAAGACATTTTCTTGAAGAGTCTTTTAGCGCAACTCGAGAAGTTCAGTGTCGTAGTATTGGCCTTGTAACCTACATCTTTTCCATAGTCGTGCCCAAACGGCGCTAAGTTCATCCTGAATACAAAGTCATGGTCATCTAATGCTTTTCGACAGCTGCTGCCCGATAATATGCCGAAGCTTCCAACCACTGCGCATGTCTGTTGAGCAGGAATCGAGTCCGTTTTATTATCCCGAAGCAACAAGGTTTCATTAACTTTGAAATCAAAGTTTTCTGGTTTAACGTTTCTCTTGTAAATCTGAATCGCCTGCCATTTTTTCAGTTTATTCGAAACTTTAGTTCTGCAATATGGAGGAAAAAAATAATAGTATCTTAATAAACGTCATAATGTGGCATTTACCAGGCCTGGCATTCATCTTCATACATATAATAATAGGCAAAAATGCAATAACAAGTTTTTTCTTCTCTTTATAAAATTCGTTTTGATCTATTTTTCAGTCCAATTAATACATATCCTAAACTAGAAGACCTAAACTATTTCTATTGACCTTCATCAAAGGCATATTGTCCCCGGGGGCCACTTCCATTCACGAGTGGATACCATGCGCGACCATGGGGTCTCGAAAAGCACCCTAAACACGTAATTTCCATATTCTGAAAATGCACCCCTTATTGGCGTGTGAAACCCTAAATTGGAAACAAAACGATACTCTTGGAAATATTCCCTGAATTGAACCCCTAAACAAGTACAGGAATGTTTTATTGTTACAGGTCCTTCGGTCGTCGGCTTTACCTTATTTGGTTTAGTACGACTGCACCTTCTACACCTCGCGCAAATCGGACTCTAAACACGAAATGTTGGGGCAAAAAGGACATCCTTTATAAAACATTTCAATTTTGTTTTATCATCCCCGCAAATTCGACCCTAAACACGTAATTTTCCTAGCGAAATAGATACCCTTTTTCATTGATTTTGTGTTTTAGACACCCTTATCACGTTACGTACGTAACGTGCCCTATCGTGAAAAAGACATCCTTTTTACGTGTTTTTTGGGGTAGCGCGTGGTATCCAGTCGTAAATTCCCCCCGGGATATTGACAAACTTCTATGTTGCCAATAGTACAGTACAGTTCAGAAGGAAGGAAATATCAATTACTTTGATAGTTTAATCGTATATGCCCAAGTTAAAATCTTTGGAGCAACTGTTATAATACTTCGAAATGTGTAGAGGACACTTCAACATTGGCGTTGTGCTTCAAAACATTATAGCCCGCGATGAGCAAGACAGATGAAAATACTTCACGTCAAAAAATAAATTTCTTTTTGACAAATTGATAAGGACAATCACTTCGAGTGCTTGTGGTTTTGGAATCCAAAGACTTTCCTTCATTTCATTATGAAGAGTTTAGTTGCAAAAGGGGTTAGGTTCACTTTGGACCATTCCGAGAAAAACCATGTTTTTTATTCTCACTTATTACAATATTCTTTTGAGAAACTAAATTGACATGATGCACTACCCTATCATTTGAACATAGAATAAATTGGGTATAAAAGAAATCTACCTGTCTTCATTTTTTTCTATATGTTTTTTTAATTATCTTTGTGGACCTGATCCCTTTTGCAAGCAAACTGAAATAAATCTATTTTAAGTAAAATGGAGTGATTTTTCTTTGCCAATTTTATTCA
Organism: Lytechinus variegatus; assembly: GCF_018143015.1. Classification (NCBI taxonomy): domain Eukaryota; kingdom Metazoa; phylum Echinodermata; class Echinoidea; order Temnopleuroida; family Toxopneustidae; genus Lytechinus; species Lytechinus variegatus. The sequence goes on along the minus strand of NC_054758.1, from coordinate 14,174,772 downwards.
CGTTTTCATGTGAATGTCAAATTTTCTTTATTTTCATCAGAGCGACTAAAAATTTAGAGGTTTTGAGACAGAAAACAACATTTATGAACAATATAGACCTAACCCCTTTTGACAAATGAGCACTTCAGAAGAGTTTGTTTACAAAGGGGGTTAGGTCCACTCCAAGAAAACCATTCTTTTTATTCTCCCATATTGCAACATACTTATGTGAAACTGAATTTTCACGATATTCTACCATGAGAAAGGAAATTGGGTATAAAAGAAATCTACCTGTCCTTCATCTCTTTTAAATAAATTCTTTTCCAAAAAAATTCTGTGACCAAACTGCAATGAACTTAACCCCTTTTGAAAAAAAAGTGATTTTTCATTGCCATTTTTTAAAGATCACTTTTTAATGAGAATTTCAACATTTTCTTTGGTATCATCTCATAAAGGTACTAAAAATCTATACATTGAGAAAAAAAAATCAATTTGATGAAAAATGTACCTTACCCCTTTTGCAAGTGAGCTCTTCATATATTGAATTAGTTCATCTAAAATAAAGGCCCATATAGACATCAGCATCAACTACAATATAACTAAGGTAAACCGAATTTTCGTTCAATTGGGAGCATGGATATTTACTTGGTCCCATATACAGCAAAAGAAAAATGTTAATGGCCGAATAGTCACAAAGCCCTGTGTTAAATGTACAATTTTTGCGTTGTTTAGTCAGTTGCCATAGTTACCCAAGAGGAATATTAACCCTTTAAATCGAAATAAATGAGTCAAGCTTACATGATATAGAAATTCGGAGGTGGCAATTTCAAAGCTCGATTTTCTTTAAATGGGTCTGATATCGCTTCCATAGACCAAATATCTTTTATTGGACCTGAAATATTGAAAGATTATAAGATGGTACTCTTTCGTGGATTATTAAACATTTATTACAACGAAACAACTGTGAAAGAGATGATAATAGAATAATGGAAGGCGTATCTTAAATCTGAATACCCCAGAGCTATCTTCCCTTTTGGAACAATTTGTTGGTGTTGTCGACGGAAAAAAATAATTGTCTCACACTAATATATTTCAATTTGCAAAAGGCATGCCCGTCAAACAATTTCAACTGAATGTAAAGGAGACAATTTAAAATTTAAACAGTTTAGGCCTATAGAGTGACGGGCTTTAACAGCGTTGCTTAGATTTTAAACAGTTAAGATATTTATTATGTCCACACACAAAAAATAATAAATTGGCCTTCAGGATCGGAACAACGATATACATAACTTACCTTTTAAAGTGATCTTTCTTGGCGGTATTAATGAAGGTTTTTGATGAAATTCTGACAATACATATTCAGCTACCGAGAGAAACAACCACATGCATAACGCCAATACGCAGAAAAGAACGGGTAAAAATCTCGACGCCTTGGGTGCCGCCATTAATTAATGTACTGTATTTTGACGAGAAAGTCGCCTCAATCCATACCAAATGACTGGAGTGTTCGCAAACATTCGCAATGATAGCTCTCTGGCCTCGGAGTAAAAGGAGAACAATACCTTTTCTGATGCGAGTGGGACAATAAATGATCTGGGAGAAGCTTTGTTACGGAAGCCTCTCTCTTTAAACATCTCTCTTTAAAGAAAGAAAAAAAAAACAATGAAGATAAATCACATCATGATAATAGCTCCCCGAAAGAATACATTTTTTTACACACTGTGTTCCAGATTGTGTTTATTGTGTTCACATTGTGGTACACGATGAAAATCACCGCCACAGTATCAAATGTGAGTATTTAAACAATGTGAATCACATTTTCATATATGCTCCACTACGTGAACACACTTGAAAATTCACACTTGAGGTGACCGGTGTGAAAATATCTCCACACTTAAAGGGATGGTCCGGGCTGAAAATATTTTATATCTAACTCAATAGAGTAAAATTCACAGAGCAAAATGCTGAAAATTTCATCAAAATCGGATAACAAATAATTAAATTATTGAATTTTAAAGTTTATCAATATTTTGTGAAAACAATTATACGCACATCGTCATGAATATTCATTAGGTGGGCTGATGATGTGACATCCCCGCTTGCTTTTTTCTTATATTATTACATGAACGTGTAAATGATGTATCTCCATTATGATGAAATAAGTTTCGGCAATGAATAAATAATGCACCTAATCAGTTTTCAATCCAATTGTTTTAGTTCTTGGTAGAAATTTTCTGAATAAATCTAATTTCATATAATAAAATACAAAGAGCAAGTGGGGATATGGCATCATCAGCCCACCTAATGAATATTCATAAAGACATGCCTAGAACTGTTTCACCGGATAATGCAAATCTTTAACCCATAATTCTCCCGCGGGCGGGGCATAATGCCCCTCCTTCGACAATTTTCGCGATATATCTGCTGCGCAGATCTTTTTTTTTTACCTCGCCGCTCACTGACTTTTTACTTTCAAGTCTCGCGCAAATTTTGAGACCAAATTTGTGACGCCCGGGTGCGCGTTTCCGTTTTACACCCTGGCGAAGGCATTCTCCGCAAAAATAGCTAAAAAGCGACTAGTGAAGAGTCTATACACGTCGCTGGTTATTGAGAGTCCGACACTGGCAAGTTTCCCCACACACAACCGCAATCAATCTCAGTGGCTACACGGCCACATAACTTCATATGTACACAGAACATGTCTAGTTTGTCTTGCATAGTGACTCAGGGATGTGAGAAACTTAGAATTTGGGCAATAGCCAAAATTAATTTAGTAAGCAGAATAATGATAAGACAAGAATAGCAACAAATGCAACAATACTATATAGTACCAAACGAAAGAGAATCTACAGCATGTAGAAAGAAGTCCAGTTGTTTCAACTTATAATTGTTTCAAAATGATTTTAAGTTACGATGAATTAAAATATACTAGTTACCACCGATACTATTAACTACTGAGTACTATACTATGTACTGTTGCAACTACTACTGATGCTGCTGCTACTACTACTACTAATAATGATGATAACAATAATTATAATACTAATAATAATACATAATAATAAAATAAATACATAATAATAATAGTGATGATGATAAGAAAAAATCTTACATTAATAATGCGGTGATCAACAAACATTGTTTTACGTATACCCTATAGGCTATAATGATTGTTATTCTTTCATCAAAAAAATAAACTTTAATAGGTCTAGTTTACATCCTACTCATAGAATGCAGTGTCATACAACGGTGAATATCATCTTCTTCCATGATAGTGAGGGGCAAATTACCACTGAACTATACCACTACGTTAATGGGTCCTTGGTGCAAATTACGGCAAAGGCAAATGATCAAGGCAAACATTCAACATAGAGCTCTATGATTCTGTTGTTTTCTTCGGTGCGGACTTTTGCATCGCGCGCCCAGCTGATAATGTAAACACACGTAGACTCTTCACTAGTCGCTTTTTAGCTATTTTTGCGGAAAATGCCTTCGCCAGGGTGTAAAACGGAAACGCGCAGCCGGGGTACGTGGTTACGACATTACGCAACATTATGTAAGTGCATGTCAGACCCAAAATTGCTCATAAACGTGATTTCATGTACAAATCCAATGCAAATTGTGTATTTAGCCAAAATTCATAAATGTATCATAATTTCAACTTTTACTGATTAAACTTAATTAATTTTGCCTTCTTTATGATCAGAATTAAGTCTGGAACGATTTCCATCGAACAAACAATAAAAAAAACAAAAAGTAAAAAAAAACAATAAAATACATAAGAAATCGTTCTTGGTACCAAATTTCTTTCATTCACAATAGTTAGGAATGCTATAAAGAATATTTTCACCAAAAATAGCATTCTAAGAGCTTTATTTAGTGAATCAGAGCAAAAAGTATGATTTCATGAATAAATTAGCATAATTAATTCATACAAAATAAAAATATATGAATTCAGTGAAATTTACCAATGCACCTGCGTAGATTACGTCATTCCCTACCATCATGCAAATTTTCGTTGTGATCGTGCAATCCGCGGCTGAGATCTTAAGGGGGCCATAATGCCCCCCCCCCCCCCCGGAATGACAAGAATAAAAATACCCCGGGAGATTTAGGGTTAAAATTCAATAACTTTAATTTTGTTATCCGATTTTGATCAAATTTTCAGCATTTTGCTTTGTGAATCTTACTCTTTTTATTGGGATCTAAATATTTCCAACCTGGACCATCCATTTAAATTTTTGAGTAATTTAATGGTGTGAATCTAAAAACACACCGTGGATACCCATCCTATCGAGGTGAACGCAGTTTTGAATTACCTTCATAGTTAATATATTTGAACATTTTAACAGTCCGTGCGTATCACATATGAAATATGAATATTTCTAAAGTATGAAATTTTCACATGCAGGGAACACACTGTGAACACATTTGTCGATGTTACCACAGTGTGAATTTTCCTCACACTATTACACATTTTAACACTGCAGTGTTTACCAGATTCGGACATATGTGGAGTGTGGACACTAGCTCACACTAAAAATCCATAGTTATGGTTATCTTCGTCTTGTTTAATTTGATCTAACAGTCCAAGCGTATCACAATCTCAAAATTAATATCGCGTGTTGTGAATACACTGAGATGAGCACTCACACTGTCCACATGTCCAAAGTGTGAAGTTGTTTTCACACTGTTAACTTTTAGCATAGTGAACGCACTGTATTCGTTCAAACAGGTAAGGTTAGCGAGTAAGTGTCGGCACGTCTCATTTATTTCTGAGAATCAAATTGTAATTTTGCATAAATATATTTCAGTCATCCGAAACCAACAAGTTCCATAAAGTGAATGTACATGATCGAGGCACCAAAAAGAACGTAGAGGGCGTCAACAATTTCAGTTTGGAATAAAGTTGTCTAGAAAAGTGATGAAAGAATTTTTTTTTAAGTCTAAGGGAGTTTCCTTGCAAGATTTATGGCAACTTGTGAAAAATATGAATTCAACTATTCTGCTTCGTTTCCGTGTAGCATTTCATGCAAACAATTGTCAGCAAGTTATACTGACGGTTGTTATAAGCTGCGGAAATAACCAAATTGGATTGGTTCAGAGAAAATTAGCCAGTGAAAACCGTTGACTATATTATGTTCCATGAAAGACGTATGCTCTCCTGATTACGAATTGCACTCCCCCAGCTGCAGCTCAACGGCACTTTGATTCTGTAACTGTCGATAGATTTTGAATTCTACTGGCATTTTGTGGGCATTTGTGGAGTAATTCATCGGAAACGAGTCGTAGTAGTGGTAGGTTAACGTTCTGTTGTGTGCATCGACGGAGAAGGGATAAAATCCGAACATCGTAATCCTTTCACAAAATAATGATGCTGCTGACATAATGAGAAGACCCGTAGACGGAGTTCGCTTTCTCCAAATCCTGTTGAATAAATGAACAAGTTGTGGTTTAAGTATGGATAGCCAATTGTTACATAAGTCACAGTAGAGATATCATATTTCAGCTCATTTGGCTCTAAAAGCATTTATAATTGTCTAGGAAGTTTAAAGAGATGATTTTCTTCATCTCCATCGATGAATCAGGAAAGAGCCCAGAAAACATAAGAAACATACAACTTTAATAATAAAAAAATTGACATTTTTGGCTTCCCATAATTTCAGCACAGAGTGAGACCATGTTCTAAGTTAAATCCGACTTCAGATGGCTATTGTGTTTAGCTAAAAGCATGACTTTATATTTCTACCGATGATTACACACACAAAAAGGATATCTGACGACGTTAGGGAAAAATTAAAACTATTGGTTAAGATTTGAAGTAAATCTATCAAAAATTACGAAAGTTATTAGGAGTTTAATATTTGGAGTACTTTTTAGCGTTTCCGGTGGCCTCAAAAACAGAGCATTATTGCTCTATCCATTTCGTTTCTACATCGATGGTGTGATTATCATCACCTCGCCCTTTTAACACTAACCTGGGCACGACACCAAACAAGCTGGCGGGACTATAAGCCCATCTGGCGTTAAAAGTGAAGTTATCGATCATTCCTCGTGATAAAACATTCATGTTTCCTTGACGAGAACCTCCTTTCGGGTACCATACCACAGAATTGTTATACAATTTCAAATTTGTCAACATATCCTGGCATCCAACAGATATGTTAGGAAAATGTTTCTTTGCACACTTAGCCGCAGACTTCAGTTGTGAATAATTTAACGTCGTGATATTAGCTTTGTATCCCACGTCCTTGCCATATTTAAAACCAAATGGAGACAGGTTCATCCTAAAGACAAAATCATGACTATCAATCATCCTCCCACAGGAACTATTGGAAAGAATTCCAGAGTTTCCAACTACTGCGCATGTCTGTTGCGCAGGAATCGATTCTGTTTTACCATCCCGAAGCAACAAAGTTTCATTGACTTGGAAATCAAAGTCTTCCGGTTTCACGTCCGTCTTGTAGATTTGGATGATTTGCCATTTCTTTAATCGCTTTGAAACTCTGTCTCTGCAATATGGAAGAAAGGGAATTATGACTGTAAATGCTGAATCCTTGATAAGGATTGCCGTATAAACATATTAAGAATAAATTAACTTTGCACCCTAAATACAGTAAATGCGAAACTTGTCGCACAATTCATTTTGGGGGTGCAATTTTGCACCCTTGGTCATGAACCTGGGAAGCGGGGGTCTAAAGCACCTATAAAAATTTCTTTGGGGGTGACGCGTGTATTATTCTCCACAGACAGAAACCCCATGTCTTCTGAAAGATGAATAAAAATGTTACCAAAAATGACGTCCATTTGTACTAAAAACCTTTTTTTTTGCTTTTCAAATTCCTCGCTACCAAAATGGCCTCCATTTTTTCAGTGAAAACTCTGCACTCCCAGTAAAAATAGTTCCCAGGCCCCTGCCGTTAGTGATACAGAGGTAAAAATGTTGTACCTGTTTGCGACCTGTAAGGGTACATTCATTTTTGCGTTCGAAAAGGCGGGTGCACACTTACACACTTAAAATGTTGGGCCACATACTGTCCACTGTGTTGGGTAATGTATGTTGGTAAATATATATATTCTGGGTAATTATTATCCAATTGAGCAAAATTTATTCCTATAATTATTAGTTTTCATTACTCAGTTTGACTGATTTTAACCAATAGTTTTGAGGACAGTATGGTGCCCAGGGTTGGTTAAAAGTTGGGCATTTTTTTTGCCCAACTATTTTAAGAGTGTAGGGTATGTCTACAACTTAGCACCCCAAACTAGTTGATGAATGCAAAAAGGTTTTGGGGGTGGAAAATAAAGTTCAGAAAAAACTAAGGGAGCTCGCGGTGTACATGAAAACTGCAAAAGATATTCTAATTTTTTTGGGGGGATTATTCACTTCTATCAAAGTGAATAGCTAAATTCGTGCCACCAAAGTTATAAAATTGTGAAAATTGTGAAATTGTTTTCACACTGGTAACTTTTAGCATAGTGAACGCACTGTATTCATTCAAACAGGTAAGGTTAGCGAGTAAGTGTCGGCACGTCTCATTTATTTCTGTAAATAATAATTGTAATTTTGCATAAATATATTTCAGTCATCCGAAACCAACAAGTTCCATAAAGTGAACGTACATGATAGAGGCACCAAATAAAACGTAGAGGGCGTCAACAATTTGAGTTTGGAATAAAGCTGTCTAGAAAAGTGATGAAGGAATTTTTTTTTAAGTCTAAGGGAGTTTCCTTGCAAGATTTATGGCAACTTGTGAAAAACATGAATCAACTATTCTGCTTTGTTTCCGTGTAGCATTTCATGCAAACAATTGTCAGCAAGTTATACTGACGGTTGTTATAAGCTGCGGAAATAACCAAATTGGATTGGTTCGGGGAAAATTAGCCAGTGAAAACCGTTGACTATATTATATGTTCCATGAAAGACGTATGCTCTCCTGATTACGAATTGCACTCCCCCAGCTGCAGCTCAACGGCACTTTGATTCTCTAACTGTCGATAGATTTTGAATTCTACTGGCATTTTGTGGGCATTTGTGGAGTAATTCATCGGAAACGAGTCGTAGTAGTGGTACGTTAACGTTCTGTTGTGTGCATCGACGGAGAAGGGATAAAATCCAAACATCGTAATCCTTTCACAAAATAATGATGCTGCTGACATAATGAGAAGACCCGTAGACGGAGTTCGCTTTCTCCAAATCCTGTTGAATAAATGAAAAAGTTGTGGTTTAAGTATGAATAGCCAATTGTTACAGAAGTCACTAACAGTAGAGATATCATATTTCAGCTCATTTGGCTCTAAAAGCATTCATAATTGTCTAGGAAGTTTAAATAGATGATTTTCTTCACCATCGATGAATCAGGAAAGAGCCCAGAAAACATATGAAACATACAACTTAATAAAAAATTGACATTTTTGGCTTCCCATAATTTCAGCACAGAGTGAGACCATGGTCTAAGTTAAACCCGACTTCAGTTGGCTATTGTTTAGCTAAAAGCATGACTTTATATTTCTACCGATGATTGCACACACAAAAAGGATATCTGACGACGTTAGGGAAAAATTAAAACTATTGGTTAAGATTTGAAGCAAATCTATCAAAAATTAAGAAAGTTATTAGGAGTTTAATATTTGGAGTACTTTTTAGCGTTTCCGGTGGCCTCAAACACAGAGCATCATTGCTCTATCCATTTCGTTTCTACATCGATGGTGTGATTATCATCACCTCGCCCTTTTAACACTTACCTGGGCACAACACCAAACAAGCTGGCGGGACTATAAGCCCATCTGGCGTTAAAAGTGAAGTTATCGATCATTCCTCGTGATAAAACATTCATGTTTCCTTGACGAGAACCTCCTTTCGGGTACCATACCACAGAATTGTTATACAATTTCAAATTTGTCAACATATCCTGACATCCAACAGATATGTTAGGAAAATGTTTCTTTGCACACTTAGCCGCAGACTTCAGTTGTGAATAATTTAACGTCGTGATATTAGCTTTGTATCCCACGTCCTTGCCATATTTAAAACCAAATGGAGACAGGTTCATCCTAAAGACAAAATCATGACTATCAATCATCTTCCCACAGGAACTATTGGAAAGAATTCCAGAGTTTCCAACTACTGCGCATGTCTGTTGCGCAGGAATCGATTCTGTTTTACCATCCCGAAGCAACAAAGTTTCATTGACTTGGAAATCAAAGTCTTCCGGTTTCACGTCCGTCTTGTAGATTTGGATGATTTGCCATTTCTTTAATCGCTTTGAAACTCTGTCTCTGCAATATGGAAGAAAGGGAATTATGACTGTAAATGCTGAATCCTTGATAAGGATTGCCGTATAAACATATTAAGAATAAATTAACTTTGCACCCTAAATACAGTAAATGCGAAACTTGTCGCACAATTCATTTTGGGGTGCAATTTTGCACCCTTGGTCATGAACCTGGGAAGCGGGGGTCTAAAGCACCTATAAAAATTTCTTTGGGGGTGACGCGTGTATTATTCTCCACAGACAGAAACCCCATGTCTTCTGAAAGATGAATAAAAATGTTACCAAAAATGACGTCCATTTGTACTAAAAACCTTTTTTTTTTGCTTTTCAAATTCCTCGCTACCAAAATGGCCTCCATTTTTTCAGTGAAAACTCTGCACTCCCAGTAAAAATAGTTCCCAGGCCCCTGCCGTTAGTGATACAGAGGTAAAAATGTTGTACCTGTTTGCGACCTGTAAGGGTACATTCATTTTTGCGTTCGAAAAGGCGGGTGCACACTTACACACTTAAAATGTTGGGCCACATACTGTCCACTGTGTTGGGTAATGTATGTTGGTAAATATATATATTCTGGGTAATTATTATCCAATTGAGCAAAATTTATTCCTATAATTATTAGTTTTCATTACTCAGTTTGACTGATTTTAACCAATAGTTTTGAGGACAGTATGGTGCCCAGGGTTGGTTAAAAGTTGGGCATTTTTTTTGCCCAACTATTTTAAGAGTGTAGGGTATGTCTACAACTTAGCACCCCAAACTAGTTGATGAATGCAAAAAGGTTTTGGGGGTGGAAAATAAAGTTCAGAAAAAACTAAGGGAGCTCGCGGTGTACATGAAAACTGCAAAAGATATTCTAATTTGGGGGGGATTATTCACTTCTATCAAAGTGAATAGCTAAATTCGTGCCACCAAAGTTATTAACATTAAATTTCTCTATCATGCGAAACAAAACAGAAAAAGAAACAGTGAATTCCTAACACAAGACCTATTCAAAAAAGAAATATTGATTATAATTTATGATAGATTTGGACTTAATTATCCTTAGTTGCTATATAGGGTACCCCAGCCCCCCCCCCCCCCCTTCTTTCGGCTTCTCATCTATGGGCCTAGTCTTAAAACACTAGTCGACGAGGTTGTTATACAAGATAATATATTTTTAGTCTTCAAATAAACCCGAATATTATTTTGAACATAAATATATCACTGATCTACCCCATGCTCCCCAATCAATTTCTTTCAACTAGGGCCTACACGGAAATTTGTCTGATATTGATGTTAAGTATATAGGCCTATCACCTACCTGACATAGAAGTTTGGAGGCGAAATATTTACAGCCGGGGTAGTGTTAATGCCTACAGTATCTGAAATAAGAAATAGTATATTGCATTGAATTAAAATTGACTTTACTTGAAGAAGATGTCCACCATGACGCATTGGCGTAAAATCCGTGACATCATTCAGGTTGGGAGAGGGACGACACAACAGATCACCCCCAACAGGGAAATCCCAAGGGGACAGGGGGACGCGTCCCCCCTACCCAAAATAGTAGGGGAACACAATATCAAATATCCCCTCTTCTATTTTTGGTCTTTTATCATGTTTATGATGGAAAGAAATTTATCATTCAAAATCGAAATAAAACATGTATGTTGGACGAGATAACCTTACTTTTTGGCTGATAATCTTTCTTTTTTCTTTTTTTGCTTGTCAAATTTTCCAGCCACTGGTCCCCCTACCTTTGGGGAGAGATTTCCGCCCTTGGCTAGGATTTACGCCCGTGCCCTGATTTATTTTTTAAGAGAAAAATTTAAGAAAGTTATTGTGCACAAATCATGTTTTCTGGGCCTCCTTTAACGCACACTTTTGGCCATTTATGTGCAGAGCGGGCGTCGTGGTCTAGTGGTTATGACTCTCGGTTTGCAATGAGGGACGGACGTGACGGTTCGATCACAAGCCATGGCGTTTTTTCCCTTCAGCATGAAATTTACCCCCCATTGTGCTGCACTCAACCCAGGCGAGGTGAATGCCTACCTGGTAGGGATTCATTCCTTGAAACGCAGCGCGCGTAGTAGCTGGGGTGTTAAGGCACATCTTGGTAAATTACACATTTTGGTAAAAGAAATTTGTTACAAAATGTGCTAAAGGGCATCTTAGCCTTAGCCTAATAATGCTCTTTCCTGGTACAAATCGTATCTTAGCAACAGGTCTAGTCGAGTACACATAAATAAGGGTAACTTTCAAGTAAGAACCATTAGAATATGGTATACCGCAAGGGTCAATTATCGGGCCTCAGTTGTTTACATACCACATCGGTAATATTGGGAACATCATCAGTCGGCACAGTATCATGCTTATGCCGATGGCAATCAGATGTTCACCATGTTTGTTCCTACCAAGCCTTGAGATGCAGCCTGCGCGTATTTTTGGATTTCAAAATGTTTGTCTGACATTCAATCGTGGCTTGATGATAATAGATTGAAATTAAATTCTTGTAAAAGAAAGTGCTTTGTTGCTGCATCTCCAGCACACCTACATCACTTCCTTGAATTGTATATTTGCCAGTTGATAGTACGACACAAGTATGTCACATGTTCAGTCATTTTCATTTCACTATCAAAAACAACTCCTAAATCCTTAGTGGTTGAACTGGAATGTCTATGTCTTTAAAAGAAAATGAAAGAGGTTTGTACATCGACATGAAATTACGTTAAAACAGGAAAAGGCCTAAATTTAAAGAATTGTATCAATATTAATACTAATAAGCAGTGTCATATAGGGAAATGATAATAATCGATAATAATTAGATGTGTATTCTTGGGTATCATGGTAATAACAAATGCTACATGTATAAGTAACTTTAGACCTTAATTAAACTAGGACTTTCTAATCATTGTCGGTATTCTACAGATAGCTCCCCACGACCGCATTGCGAAAAAAAATCACAATTTACCGGTAATGATTAATATGCAATTTGACATTTTTTTACCGACAAAGAAAATCGAACTCAAAGACCAAGCAAGAAAAGGTACATGTGCATGGAGCAGTTAGAATTCTAACTGCTCCATGCTGTTAACAGCCCTGTGTGGATCGACAGTTTGTCATTTTCCCGACAAGCGTCAGTCCAACAGCCCTGCGCTTACGTAACCATGGTAACAGACAATTTATATTTTTTCCAACATCTCAGACTCCACATCTTTAATTACACAAAGGTTTACTTAATCAAAACCTTGTCTTCCCCATTCTCTCCTCGTTCTGATTTTCTATTTCCTTTTGTTTTCCTCTTCCTCTCTGTCCCTTTCTTTCTTTCTTCTATCCTTCATTTTTTTTTCTTTCTTTTCCCCCTTTCTTTTGCTTTTTATTTTCGTCCACTTTTTCTTTCCTCTTTCTTCCTTTTTTTTCTTCTCGCCCTCCCCCTTTTTGGTTCCGACGACATCCAAATTAGTGGGGGGGGGGGTCGCACCCCCGGTCGCACCCTCCCCCTTTAGCGACGGTCCTGGTCGAAAGCTTGACCCGAAATATAAGGAGCTGAACAAATTTATATTGCGACGGGACTTTTCACACATACACCATATGATATTATGATGCTGCACCTCACACGTAAGAGACCAAGGCAAATTCTCACTGTACACATAATTATACTAGTGCATAAATATATAATGTTAATCATTAACCATCTTAAACTGCTATAAAAAAAAATCCATAAATCGAAATGAACTGTCAGGTTAATAAACGAACCACGTGCTAGATAAATTGACTTTTATCTAGCTCATATAATGTTACATTTTTATGAATCGGACCGCGGCCATGGCTCATAAAGAGACGTCGGGTCAAAATATCTACCATGAATTTCTCTTCTGTAATGCACACATCTAGCAGTATCAGCAGCGATCAGTTATGATGATCATAAAATGTTTCACATAATAAATCCAACACTATCTACATGATTTAAAATGTATGAGGAAGTGTTATTATATCAATCACGTTCTTACACGAAATAGCGACAATATATGAATTGTCTATTTCATGAAAATGTCATAAAAAATGTGTCTCTTCAGACAAAATTTAAAGACCAAGTCCACCCCAGTATGTTGATTTGAATCAATAGAGAAAAATCAGACTAGCATAATGCTGAAAATTCCATCAAAATCGAATGTAAAATGTGAAAATTATAACATTTTAAAGTTTCGCTTACTTTCACAAAATAGTTATATGCAAAATTTAACTGCATGCAAATTACAGAGTCTATGATGTCCCTCACTCTCTTTTTTTTATTGTTTGAAGTAAACAAAATTTCAATTTTTACAGATTTGACAACTAGGACCAACTTGACTGAACCGTAAAATGTTAAACGATGGTAAATCCACAAGTCATGTTCAGGGGAAAAATAAACCATTGTTTCACAAGACGATGATGAAAAAAAAAATAATATTTCAGATAATAAAATACAAGAGAAATAGTGAGTGAATGATGTCATCAGTCCCCTCATTTGCATACCGACCGGGATAACTGTTTTGTAAAATTAAGCCAAACTTACAAATGTCATAACCTTCTTATTTTACATTCGATTGATTATGTTGAATTTTCTGTTATGATTATTAGATTTTTCTCTTTTTATTCAAATAAAAATTTTAGGCTTGACATTCAATTTTTTTCTTAAGAAACACATTTCTGATGACATCTTCATGAAATAGACATCTCATAATGTCTTGTCGCTATTTCGTGTAAGACTTCTTCGTATGTTTCAGATCATGTAGATAGTGTAAGATTTTTAAATGAAGCATTTTATGATCATGATCATGACCGGGGTGTGCATATAGACTGTTCTGTGAAAATAAGCCAAAATTTAAAATGTCATATCCTACTTATTTTACATCCGATTTTGATTAAATTTTCTGTCATGCTTGTTTGATTTTTCTCTTTTTATTGAAATCATTTTTTTGGTGGGGGGTAAACTTGTCCTTTAACGTCAGTAACCGTAATAACGTGACTCATCGGGGAAATAATGATAGCAGGGGAGCAAAGTTTTCGGAACTGAAGTGGCTACCCTGGGTAAATACACCGTTATTATTAGTAGTATCATTATTATTATTATTACAATTACTATTGTCATTATCATTATTATCGGTATTAGGCGAGACAGATAGAAAAAAAGGAAAGCGGATGCGGGACAAAGCAATTGGTCCAGCTCCTTTTATTTCCAAGTTTTCGACCTATTTGCTAGTCTTCACCATGGCTTTAGGGAAGCAAAAGAATAAAAATGATAGGTATATAATAACGAAAATAATGAGGCATGTGATAGAAAGACAAGCAAAAGTATACAACTCTGTAACATAATGAAAAACTTATATAAATAGAAATTAAAGGAAACGGTCATTTCAGCTAAAAGATCTATAAAGGAAAATGAAAATGATAACTTATGCGTGTACATATATAATATATCGTGAGGATACCAACTACATTTGCGTTTAAGGGGAGCTGTAACGTAAAAAATTACAAGATTTGGAAATACTTAACTAGTATGCCCTTTTATGGATTTTAAAAATCAAACTATGTTATTTGTTATTCTTCCTTCTTTAAAAAGAAAAGAAAAAGAAAACACAACAAAATTATGAAGAATAGGCCTTAGTAAAAGTAAGGGACATAAACGTCTGCGCCGATTGTGATGACGATAGAAGAATATATACAGTGCGTATTAAAAAACGGGACAGTTTTGAAGGTGCCGGGTAAAAACGGCAGAGGTAATAATGGCAAAGGTAAAAATGGCAGAGGTAAAAATGGTAGAGGTAAAAATGGCAGAGGTAATAATGGCAGAGGCAAAAATGACAGAGGTAATGATCATGACATGCTAGATCTAAAAGGAAAATATAGAGCCTTTCCAGTTAATATCGGTGACAATTATTGACCTTGAATGGACTCCTATCCACAAAGTTAGTATTATTATCTGATAAGATATTATTTGGATTTTAAAAAAAAAATCATTTTTAGATCTATACTTTATTGTTGATATTGATTAAACTCAAACATGTTCATGCCAAAATGATTTCAATTAATGAGTGATGAAAGGATTTATCTTGGCCAGTTCGTATAGTAGAACAACACTTCGTCACATACATACCAAATGAATTATTGTAATGTAAATACCAATGTGGGCTACCATCAACACACTGAAATAGACGAGTTCGGGATTTCTTTGAACCACTTGCATAACTTGGATAACAGAAAAAGGGGGAAATTCACCCTGATAAATGGTTTACTGTTAAAATAGCAGAAAAAGTATATTGATGAAGGTTTTCGGAAAACCCATCAAAGATTAAGAAAGTTATTAGAAGTTTGAGTTTTTGATTTGTGACGTCATATTTACTAGTAACCACCCCATATTTTATGCACCATAATGTCTACTTTTCATTTTTTTTTTAATCAGTGGTTCATGATTGCTAATAAAAAAATCTTTCAGGAGCAGATGTGAAATTATTTGTATGTCAATAAACTTAAGGTACAATAAAAACCATTTTATTACTTTTTTAATGACATTTCATTGATATTTTTAGTACACCATATATGGAGAAAACTGCTCGCAAATGACGTCCTCGTCAACCTAAAATTTTAGTAGCTTTTTAAATCTTGCCATTTTTACCTCTGCCATTTTTACCTCTGCCATTTTTACCTCTGCCATTTTTACCTCTGCCATTTTTACCTCTGCCATTTTTACCTCTGCCATTTTTACCTCTGCCATTTTTACCTCTGCCATTTTTACCTCTGCCATTTTTACCTCTGCCATTTTTACCTCTGCCATTTTTACCTCTGCCATTTTTACCTTTGCCATTTTTACCTTTGCCATTTTCACTTCTGCTATTTCTACCTCTGCCATTTTTACACCGAGCCGTTTTGAAAAGTCTATAAATAAATTGTTTCAAATTATGATATCTATATTTTGATGTTAATAGGTGCTCTAAATGTCGTTTAAAAAAATAAATTTTGTTCATGCTCTAGCGAACACGGGTTTTTTTTAGTCGGGGGTTCAAAGAGGCTTGCGCCAAAATGACAGAAATGAGAAATTTGATGATTAGAACTTTGGCTAATCAGCAGACTTTCTCTTAATCTTTTCATTATCTTTGTCATAATTTTCGAATTATGTCAAATTTCATTTACAAATTTATTTATTTACCTGAATTATTTTGCTTTTCATTTAAACTTCTTTTACCTCGGAATTTTCCTTCATAAGTAAGATAAGACTTTATGTCAACCCAAGTAAGAAGATTTGCATTATTAATTCGGAGAATTTGTAATTATTCAAATCCTTTTATTATGTGAAACAAATTATGTTGTGGTACCTGTAAAAGACATGAATCCTATTTTCAAGGGGTTATTGACTCCTTCACCAAGTATAATTATGCTCTTGACAGGACAAACAGAAAAGGATCTATGTCTTTCTATGGCAATGGTGTATTCAGTCAATTTTGAAGGAGTAAGATATGGCAGATCGGGTAAAATGTATCAAAAAGTTGTGAAGCGAGCAAGCAACAATTTCCCACTTTTTAAATTAAAATATCCAATATTTTGTGATTTTGACATAATATTCAGTAAAGGATATCATATTTCATGTTTTCTGTTTTATTCTCTCCACTTTTTTTCTTGGTCATGATTTGTTTTATTTGGTGGGGGGGGAAGCACCCCTAGCCCCCACCCATCAGTATGCCACTGTTCAAAGGCACCATAACCTTTGTAGCACACAATGGAAGGATTTGTAAAAAAAAAAAACACGCTTCCCGAAACTTCGGTTTAAAAAAAAATTCTTGCCTAATGAAGAAATATTCAAAGCTAAAAGAGAACATAATAAAATGGAACAACAGCAGAAATATTCAAGCAAATAAGTAGATTTGTAAATGAATTTTGACCGGATAATTCGAAAATTATGGCAAAGATAATGAAATGGTTAAGAGGAAGTCTGCTCATTAGCAAGAAGTCCGACCATTATATTTTTCATTTTATGCCACTTAGGCGCAAGCCTCCTTTTTAACCCTACACAAAAACATTCCGTGTTCGCTCAAGCATGAATGAAAATAATTTTAATGGCATTTGAAGGATAAGACTTCAAATCACCTATTGACACCAAAACATAGCGATCATAATTTGAAAAAAAAGACTTATCAAATCTGTCTCGTTTTTTTATACGCACTGTATATATTCTTCTATCGTCATCACAATCAACATTTACTAAGGCCTATATGTATAGTGCACAATTTAGATTCATTTATTTCCGTTCAACAAAATAATATAATCGGAGTATCAGTATGGAGAGTATAATATTTGCGTGGAAAATAGTTTTTATTATTATTTTGAAAGCGTATTTTATAATTTTATGGGTTGCAATTAAGGGACCATATACACTGCCTTTAGCATATTCCTAGCGGCGTCGATCCATGTTCTGGATGAGGGAACGGGCAAAAGTAGAAAAAATGAAAAATCAGAAATTACAAAAAAAAAAAAAAAAAATCTTCGCGCCAAATCGATAAATGACAATGTTGAATGTTTAATCGAATTTTTCTGCGACATTTAATGGTTTAATAATGCTCCCAATTCTTTTTTAGGGAATACAATTGCATAATACATTTATTTTCCAAGTTGTTTAAAAAATATACGTAAGCAAAGGGAAATTTTTAAATCACCCCCTTTTTTTCGTTTGGGAGGCGATCCGACGCCTAGTACCAACACATATCGAATACAACAGCTGTTGTGCGGTTTCTATATTAATACTGATTGAAAACACAATTATTCTAGAATGATTGAACAAAGAAGCTAGATTATCACTTGACCCACCTTTCAAAACTGCCCTTATTGGTGAAAAGATGAGAGGTTTTTGATGAAACACGGTCAAAGCATCTTCTGCAAACGAGAGAAATAACCACATAGAAAATGCCAGAACATAGAAAAGAAATGGCAAAAAGCGTGGGCCTAGTATGCTCGCCATATTCTAAATGATTTGCTGAACAGTGGCCTTTATTTGCCAGGGGTCGCCAGGTGACTAAGTTAATGATTCCACAATTATTAAGCAAGGTCGATAGCAAACGACGTTTTTTTTTGTGTGTGTCTGCCGAACTTGTTGACGGATGTTGGGTACGGGGTCGTCGTTATAGAAGGCTCGCACTGTATCCGCGCCTGCCCCCCCCCCCCATCGCACTATGACGACTATTGCATGTCGAACAAAGATAAAGAGATTAGACATTAATTTTGTTCGGCAACATCTTGACGGTTGTCGATAAAATCTAGCCCCCCCCCCCCCAATCATCAAAATGTGAAAGCGACGCCCATTTTGCGATTACACGTCAGAACAAGTTGGTGAATCGAAATGACGCTCCATTTGCCAACGCCATGTTACAAACGTGTGTGGGGTGTATGTGGGTGTGTGAGTGCGTGTGTGTGTGTGTGTGGTATAGGGACAAGACAGGACCCGCCGGAACCGTTTTAAAAAGTGTTGGTGATGGTGGGGGTGCATGGGGGGGGTTGAACGTGCAAAAAAAAATTACTGTTCGATGGTAATTTTCACATTTTTATACAAGATTACTACAGAGGGGGAGCTGCCCTCTTCCCCTCCCTAGCTCATGCTGTCACTGCAAGGGGCATTTGCTCGATGACCGATTTCAGGTAACATACATGTACATGACCAAGGACAATGAAATAAACCAAAAAATAGATTTCGGGTTAAAGTCTATAATAATCTCTAGATGTTGGTTGGAACAATGCAATTTCTGGTGGCAAAGTCTATATCATAGAATAATACGTATGGAATAGATTGATTAATGAAATACAAATGAATAAAAAGGGGTTTGATGAAAATGATGAACGAAAGATCGGTGGCAAATTTTTAGTTGGTTAAAAAAAGAGTTAATAAATTTTTCCATTTTTATTGGTCCGTCTCGTAATAGGGGCGCCTAATTTATGTTGAGCCTAGGGGGCGCCAAATTGATGTTCTACCTATAGGGGCGCCAAATCGATGTTCGACATAGGGGGGGGGCACCAAAATAATTTTCAACCTAGGGGGCACCGAATTGATGTTTGAATTAGTGGGCGCCGAATCGATGTTCGAACTAGAGGAGGGGGGGGGGGCAAATTGATGTTTAATCCAGGGGCGCTAAATTTATGTTCTTCGTGGGGGGGGGGGGTTGACACCAAATTGATCTGAAATGAGGGGCACCAACTTGACCTTAAATTCCAGGGGGTGCAAAATCGATGTTAGACCTTTTGAGCGCCGACTGATGTATGACCAGTGGCAATAAATTCATGTTTCAGAGGAAAGGGGAGTGGGGCAACTCATATTTCACATAGGGGTGCCAAATTTATATTCAACCGAGGGCACCAAATTGATCTTAAGCTCAGGGAAGCGAGAAAGGTATGCTGATCAGGATCACAAAAAGGGTTGAATATCAAAATTAGCAGGTGCAAATTAGTGATTCGTGATTTTCGTATCCTCTATATAGATCCCATGTACATCAGTCCTTACAATGTTCTTTTTTTGTCAGGTTAGTATACATAGATGGCTCCAGGGGGCGAAGTGGCTGCCTTAATTCTCCAAATGACGGTGCAAAAAAAGGAAAGAAAAGGATTTGAATAAGAGAAAAGGGGGGAAAACAATTAGAAGAATCAGAGCTTATAAGTCCTTATTAAGTCAGTATATGAAAAAATTCTGCTCGCGCTTCGTGATAGCATTTATCAATTTTTCGGGCTAGACAGTTAGTTCTTTATCAAAAGACGATTGATTTTTTTCAGATCGAAATATCAAGAAGTACGCAGGATGTCCCATTTTCGGATCAAAATCTACCCCCCCCCCCAAAAAAAAAAAATAATAATAATATCTCGCGCTTTTAAAAGTAGGAAAACAAAGGATATTTAGCTCACTCTCTCATCGGTTGCTTAGTCAGATACCCATTCTGTTCATGGTTACAAAAAGTGCTAAAATTTCGGGTTAAAAGTTGGAAAGTAAAACAATATTTAGCTCGCGCTCACAATTTTTTAGTTAGATACCTATCTTCTTTATGATTACGAAAAGTAAATTTCTGGTTTTCTAGTCTGAAAATTTTAAGCTCACGATTAACCCCAAAATTATAAAAAACAGAAATTTGGGGGAGAGGGTAGGAGTTGATTGGAGAAAGAAACAAAAACAAGGAATGCCAAAGAGAGGTCCGTGTTGTAGAACTCTTCAATTATTGCCTACCAATGGCATTTAATCTTACACATACACGGGCGGACACACACCCTCACAGACACACACACAATTATATTTTATTTTCAGTGGGATGAATCCTTTCTGGTTGTCATTCCTCATCTCCATCTGCCCTTTATATCTTTTAAAGGGGAAGTTCACCCTGAAGAAAAGTTTGTTGTAAAAGTAGCATGAAAAAAATAAAAAATATTGGTGAAGGTTTGAGGAAAATCCGTTAAAGATTAAGAAAGTTATTAGAATTCAAAGTGTTGGATTTGTGACGTCATATGCGAGCAGCATTCCTACATAGCAAATGGTAAAAAGAATGAATTTCAAATTTTGTATGGTTCCTGATGACTTTTTGTTTTCTATCTATGATCGGGTGTGAAATGATTTGTCTATTGATATACAAAAGGGCACAGTAAAAACTATTTTCAATTTTCTGAGAAAATGACCTTTCATTGATTTTTTACCATTCGCTATGTAGGAATGCTGCTCGCAAATGACATCGCAAATCCAAAACCTGAATTCTAATAACTTTTTTAATCTTTGACGGATTTTCCTCAAAGCTTTACTAATGTTTTTCATTTTTTCTATTTTTTACAATAAACTTTTCTTCAGGGTGAACTTCCCCTTTAATTCTACCCCCTTTTATCTCTTCCGCTTTTCTATGCATTTCATTGCCCCCCCCCCCACTTGCTTGACATTTGCTTTCCTTTTATACTGCCTCTTCTGCCATTCTTATCCTATTCAGATGTGTTCATTCATTACATTCTCACATCTGATTCTTTTGTTCAACATTCTTATTATTAGATTATGTAACCATCCCAACATCTCATTCATCTCCATCCTCTATCTCTTTTTTGGGTTATTTTTATGAATGAGACTCCTATATTTCAATTCGATCCTTTCATTTTTTTTATTTTGATTAGTTGTTATTCCTTTATTTGTAAATTGTAGATATGATTTAGTTCTGATGTGGCAAAGCAGCCCATTTAATTAATTTATGCACTACCAGACTACAAGTTCAGTCTTATATTTTGTTCCTGTGTCTACTGAGTTCACTTCCTCTTCTTCTCCCCATTTGCTGTTAAGTTTGATGCATGGTTGAGCTTATTCCCTTGAACATTTATTATGTCCATAGACTTTCTACTTTATTAAACCTCACACTCTTGACCACCTCTTCTTCTTTCTTTCTCCCCCCCCCCCCTCCTCCCTTCCCCCTCTCCCTCTCTCTCTCCCTGTTTCTCACCCTCAGTCTTCCATGAAGTGTAACTTGGAGTCGTTTAACTCTCACCTAAACCAGATTAATTTCTTGTAGTTATGAGCCAGAAATAAGATTCCAGTAGATCCCACACAAAGGATACACTATATTGGCCTCCTAAGTAAAGTTATCAATTTAGAGCTTGGAGAGACTCCTGTGAGTATTGCCCCCATATTTTTTTTATTAACATGCTATTTTTTCGAGCATTTAAAAAAAAATCTCTTGGTTAAGAACAAGCAAGAAACGTCTCACTTTTCTCTCCACAAAATATACATATATTGCCTCACATCCATAATTTGCTCACATAACTACCCTGCAAACCCAGAGAAATTCTTGCCAAAGTTCTCATAATTTTTTTAATGATACCTCTTAACTTGAGGGCATTTCCTTTTCAGGACATCACAAGCAATTTGCTATCACATTGGCAAAATAATCCCTATTTTTTTTCCTGAATTGGAGAGAACCCCTGATCAGAAAATAACAGGTATTTTCTGTGATCAGGAGGGTATGAACACCCCCTTGCCGAAAAAAGTTTACAGCTTCACAACATTTTCTCCAGCGACAATTGCTCCGATGGAAAACTTGCATGTTAAGCCAAACATAAAATCAAACCTCCAAAACTAAATAATCCCTTATCCTCATATTTACATTATTCTGAACAAAAAAAAACTCTATGAAGTCCTAACTGCAACCCCATGCCTTCTGAGATATTGGAACCGGAGCAATTAATTGTCGCAGGAGCATATGTCACGTCACCCAGCAAACAATGTACATGTTTACCAATAGGGTTTAAAATGGTGCCCTACTTTAATTTTTTTCTCAGAGATAAAATACAATATGAAATTAAAACAAATCAACATGGACACTTCAATGACATGACCCTTTGATATTTATTCTGCCTCTAATCAAACATAAGCACAACTAAGGACAAAGGTCTGAATATACAGTGTAAAGACCCTTGTGCACAGAAGGTCAATCTCATTCAGAAATTGAAATTTGAAACGGCAAGTTGTATTTGTGTTAGTCTTGTGTGAAGACCCACGTGTAGATCAGAGTTTCAGATCAGGTGTGAAACTCTTAGCTCTGATCTGATGAAGTGATCTGGTATGATGTGATCTCATATGATGTGATGATGTCCTTGTAAAAACTGCAGCTTTTATATGCACATTTCAACTATTCTAGATCATTCTAGTATTCACTATTCTAGAGGCTTCTATATAGTATTCACCATTATGGAAGGTTCTAGATCAGGGTCTGGTTCTGCAGACTATCACATACACCATGGGTGCACTTCATAGAAAAAAACCACATGACGTGATTTTCACTGAAAACTGTTACAGGCTACTGAAATCCTTGCAGCTGATTGGCTCAGAATAAATTAGTCAGTGGAATCGTGGCAAACTTCCTTGAAACACCCCCATCCCTAGTCCAGCAGACTAGCATATACAGCATGGGTGCACTTCATAGAAAAAAAACACGACATGATTTTCACTGAAAACTGGTACAGGCTACTGAAATCCTTGCATCTTATTGGCACATAATAAATTAGTCAGTGGAATCGTGGCAAACTTCCTTGAAACACCCCCATCCCTAGTCCAGCAGACTAGCATATACACCATGGGTGCACTTCATAGAAAAACAAGTGGAATGCCTCTGGCCGTCTCACCTGCATCACGTGGTTCAATATAGCAGCAGTGCTGACTTTGAATACTACTCTAACTCGCACAAGATGTTCAGTGATACATGGTTACTCTTATGTCCACTTTTTATGAACTAGACCAATAAACTTACAGAGATATGATGGTTATTCAACAAAAAACCCCAACATGGCCAAAGTTCATTGACCTTACATGACCTTTGACCTTGATCATGTGACCTGAAACTCAAACAGGATGTTCAGTGATACTTGATTACTCTTATGTACAAGTTTCATGAATCAGATCCATAAACTTTCAAAGTTAGGATGGTAATTCAACAGATACACCCAATTCGGCCAAAGTTCATTGACCTTTGACCTTGGTATGTGACCTGAAACGCACACAGGATGTTCAGTGATACTTGATTACTCTAATGTCTAAGTTTAATGAACTAGACCAATAAACTTTCAAAGTTATGATGGTAATTCAACAGATACCCCCGATTCGGCCAAAGTTCATTGACCCTAAATGACCTTTGACCTTAATCATGAGACCTGAATCTTGCACAAAATGTTCAGTAATGCTTGATTACTATTATGTCCAAGTTTCATGAATAAGATCCATAAACTTTCAAAGTTATGATGGGAATTCAACAGATATCCCCAATTCGGCCAAAGTTCATTGACCCTAAATGACCTTTGACCTTGGTCATGTGACGTGAAACTCATGCAGGATGTTCAGTGATACTTGATTAACCTTATGTCCAAGTTTCATGAACTAGGTCCATATATTTTCTAAGTTATGATGACATTTCAAAAACTTAACCTCAGGTTAAGATTTCAATGTTGATCCCTCCAACATGGTCTAAGTTCATTGACCCTAAATGACCTTTGACCTTGGTCATGTGACATGAAACTCTAATAGGATGTTCAGTAATACTTGATTAACCTTATGGCCAAGTTTTATTAACTAGGTCCATATACTTTCTAAGTTATGACGTCATTTCAAAAACTTAACCTCAGGTTAAGATTTGATGTTGACGCCGCCGCCGTCGGCGCCTATAGTCTCACTTTGCTTCGCAGGTGAGACAAAAACCACATGACGTGATTTTCACTGAAAACTGGTACAGGCTACTGAAATCCTTGCATCTGATTGGCTCAAAATAAATGAGTCAATGAAAATCATGGCAAACTTCCTTGAAACATCCCCCCACCCCTTGAAACCTTGCCCTTTCCCAAAAGTAGCAAATTATGTTCCAACATTTCAACAACCAGTGCCCTGTTGCATAAAAGTTACTATTATGGTAACTTTGCCATCCAATGGCAACTACAATGGTAATGATGATAAACAGACAATCGGAATCACGGATTCCATGTAGGTTACTAATAGATGGCAAAGTGACCGTAATGGTAACTTCAATGCAACGGGCCCCAAGCAAGTTATCTGTTATCTATAGTTGCATGTAGCTGGTTTGCTTGTAAAAGATAAAGTAATGATGATGAGTAAACCAAAGTCCATTTCATTTCACCATAACAAGAGGATTGACATTCCAGATACGACAAGAGCGAACAAAGAACAGTCTGGCCATTCACGTTTATCTATAAAAGGAAATTCCCTCCAAAGGGACAAAATCATCTTAAAACGGAGAAAATGAAAAATAAACATATATGAACAATGGCGGATCCACAATTTTGAAAAATGTCATGCACAGGACAATATTTGCATATGTAGCTACATGTATGTCAATATATGTATGTTCATAGGATAATTCACAAAGTTAAAGTCCACCTCTGAAAAATGTTGATTTGAATAAATAGAGTAAAATCAAATTAGCATAATGCTGAAAATGTCATCAAAATGAGATGTAAAATAAGAAAATTATGACATTTTAAAATTTTGCTTATTTTTCACAAAACAGAGATATACACAACTCAGCGACATGCAAATGAGACAGTCAACGAGGTCCCTCACTATTTTTTTTTTATTGTTTGAATTACACAATATTTAACTTTTTGCAGATTTCACAATAAGGACCAACTTGACTGAACAATATAGTAGTAAAACAATGCTAATTCTACATGTTCAGGGAGGAATCAATCTTTGTTTCACTTGGCAATGAGGAGAAAATCAGAATATTTCATTAGTAAATTACAAAAGAAATAGTAAGTGGATGACGTCATCAGTCTCCTCATTTGCATACCCACCAAAATGTGCATATATCTGTTTGTGAAATTAAGCGAAACTTTGAAATGCCATTCTTATTTTACATCCGATTTTGATGAAAATTTCAGTGTTATGCTTGTTGGATTTTTCTCTTTTTATTCAAATCAACTTTTTGTTGGGATGGACGTGTCCTTTAATTCATAGAGGGGGAAAAAGTGTTCCTTGCGCACTCACCTGGATCCGCCTCTGATCCTTGATGCAGGTGTGGATATTTGATGATTTTTTAATGCCACATGCAAGCAGCTCCCACTCATGCCCAGCAGTCTAAATTCCATACTATACAAATAGGTAAGCTGCACTATGCATCCGTGCTCGAAGAGCAGCGACATCCACACCTTTCTAAAACGTTTATTTATAAAAAGTGTCTTACAGATTTTAAGAAACTTCTTTGGGTATTTTTGACAGTATGGATGACCATCGAGTACATATTCAGTGTGTACCTCAATTGCTATTGTCTTGAAAATAATGCACAGAGACTGTAAAACAATTTGAAACAACATTTTACAACTAAACCGATTCTGTGATTTGTAGCCACTTTGTTGCCATTTAATGTCCACATTACTGTGGAGAAAAACATAATAAATGGAGAAAAAAATCACAGCTTTCTAGCCATTTTTCAAAAGGGCTACAAAGCGGCTATCCCAACAGAGAGTCGCTCACTTTCAGAGAGGTGTTCTGGCAAAGTGGATAAATCTCTGAACATTAAAACCACAAGGTCCAGGGTTCAAATCCCATTGCAGCACTCGCGTCCTTTGGCTAGGTGTTTATCAACATTTGCCACTCTCCACTCAGGTGTAGTAAATGGGTACCTGGTAGGTAGGTATTCCATGAATGTTCCAGCACCCGATCAAGGTAGTCGAGCTAATACCAGGGTAATAAGTATGCAGCACTTAAAAACATTTGTATTGAAGCACTATAAAACTGTTGCATACTATTGTTATTATTATAGGCTTGATTGATGTGGAGTCGGTTTTCTTGTCGTGACTGAGCACGAGTTTGTTGTAGGTCGATGTCACCTCAGCTGGGCTTCGATGCTGTTAATCCTCAAAACGGTCAAGTCTGTCTGTCTCTCTGGAAGGGGGGGGAGAGACATAGAAAAATTATAAAGTGCATTATAATAGATGGGAGTTGCGGCTACCCTGTTTGGCGTTCAACGATTAAAGGGACAGAGCCTCGTCGATCTGGCGCTGCACAGCGGCTGCCGGGCCCACGATCAACTGGGCAAAGCAAATTTTCGGAGTATTTCATTTCATGTCTATTTTCAACAAAATGGATTTCCATCGTTTTTTTCATTTTCATCATAAGTAAGCCAAAACTTTGCGTGGTAAATTTATCACAAAAGTCCTCTTAGGGTTAAACTACTTCTTAGGGTTAAACTTTATCTTTATATGAAACTTCTGGAGCAATTTCTTTTCTCTAATCTACTTATTTTTTTCATTTCCATTGTCCATTGACTTACCTCGGTAGCTAGAAAATCTCTTTCTCCTCTTAAATCTGAAGTGGACCTTCTTCTCGCTGACCGTTTTTTCGATCACGGTGGCTTCCACTCGCACTGTGTCCAAGCTAAAATCACAAGTCAAAAATGAAACATAAATCCATGTAAAGAAGTAAAGTTCGGTTTAACATCAAAGCATGAAATTTGAGGAGAGTTCTGGCCGGGGTAGGAAATACTATTTAGGGGTTTTTTTGCGGGGGGGGGGGGGGGGGGGGAGGAAGGGGATGGGGCGATCATTTTGATTTAGGGGGTATTTTCTTTTTAATTTCACAGGTCTACAATTTTTCATGATGAGCAAATATGCGATAAATGCATCATCATTCTGCAGTTTTAATTTTATATTTGGCAATAATTACAGATCAACGGACAACTCTAGAAAAGACGGTCACCCCAAAGCATTACTCGGAGCACTTAAAGGGTGCGATGGGGGCAAAATCACCCGTTACCATCATGTACTTCCTATGCTGGTTGTGGCCGACTGGATTAGTTACTTTACTTCGAAACAGAGGGTCATGGGTTTGAATCCTAGTCATGGTGTAATTTCCTTCAGCAAGAAATTGATCCAATCTTGCTGCACTCAACCCAGGTAGGGCGAGTGGGTACCTGGCAGGAATTTTTATTCCTTGAAATGCTTGTGTGCTGTTAAGGCTAGGCGGGCTTAAGCAAGGTTTATAATATATCCAAGCCACTTTGAAAGCGCATACATGTAGATATTTAAAAAGGTGTAGAATTTGAGAACGTACCTCAGCATTGGTTTACCTATGAGAGTAAATTTTCTCCTCCAAGTAGAAGTATCTAAGAAAAAGACAAAAATATGGAGACAAAAATAAGAAAATAATCACCTTAGACCATTTCTATAATCTTTGTGATGACCATACTCATCACCATCACCATCTTCATTATCACCACCATCATTGGTTCAATGACGCTTGCTCCGACACTTGCTCGATGGTAAATCTGCACATAATCTCCAACTAAATGAACCCTAATCTTATCTTTACAATATTTTGAACCAAAACCTCTATTACCATCCTAACTCTAACCCTATGCCTTCTGAGATATTGAGACAGGAGCAAATTTTGCAGGAGCAAATGTTGAGTCACCACATCATTATCATCATCATCATCCGTATCATCATCGCATCATCATCATCCCATCATCATCATCATCCCATCATCATAATCATCCCATCATCATCATTATCATCATCGTCATCACCATCATTATAATCATCATCATTATCATCACCATCATCACCATAATCATCATCAAAATAATAGCCAATTTTTATATCACTCTTTTCCGAGTATGGCTCAAAGCGCTATACAGCATATTATTACCCCGGTCATAGGACTCATTTCAATCCCGCTTGAAAAGAGCACAATTGTCACTCCCTGGGGAGCATTCCTTGCATTCATCACAGCCTCATAATGGCACTGGCAAATTCAAACATACAATATCTTTCATCATCACAACCATCACCATCACCATCACCAGCACCATCACAACCACCACCACCATCATCATTATCATATCCTGTTCCTAATAATCCCATCATCATCATTATCATCATCGTCATCACCATCATTATAATCATCATCATTATCATCACCATCATCACCATAATCATCATCAAAATAATAGCCAATTTTTATATCACTCTTTTCCGAGTATGGCTCAAAGCGCTATACAGCATATTATTACCCCGGTCATAGGACTCATTTCAATCCCGCTTGAAAAGAGCACAATTGTCACTCCCT
This sequence comes from Lytechinus variegatus, assembly GCF_018143015.1. Classification (NCBI taxonomy): domain Eukaryota; kingdom Metazoa; phylum Echinodermata; class Echinoidea; order Temnopleuroida; family Toxopneustidae; genus Lytechinus; species Lytechinus variegatus. The sequence goes on along the minus strand of NC_054758.1, from coordinate 14,145,942 downwards.
GGGGAGCATTCCTTGCATTCATCACAGCCTCATAATGGCACTGGCAAATTCAAACATACAATATCTTTCATCATCACAACCATCACCATCACCATCACCAGCACCATCACAACCACCACCACCATCATCATTATCATATCCTGTTCCTAATGATCCCATCATCATCATTCTATCCCCCCTTCCTCTCCCTCCTCCCCTACCCCCTCCCTCCTCACAATAATCCTCCTCCTCATCAACATATCTTACCTTTTCTAATCTGATTCTATCTCCTACGTCGGCCTTGATGTGGTTCTGAAGGAGAACAAGGTCGCCTGTCGTCACTTTGTGCTGGGCGCCTGATATATAGACGATTGCAAACATTCTCCCTTGGTTAATATCGCTCCTCACTGCTGACAGCACATCTACAATACAGATATCAATGACAATATTACATGCATTCATATAATGTAGCTCTTTTTCCATGTGTTTATGATGATATATACGAATTTGCCACCCTCCACCCAGGTGTAGTAAATGGGTAACCAGTAAGAAGGAATCCCTTGACGGATCGATCAGGGTTGCCGTGCTAACGTCAGTGTATTACTATGCAGTGCTTAGAGGCATTGTACTAAGAACTCTGTGCTCTTGGCATGAAAATACTATTCAAATATTAATACCATTTGAATAGCTCACTATGAATCAAAATTGCACCCTTTTTCAAAATTGCACTTTTTTTACTATTTGAATGTTCATTTGACTGTGAATTTTGTTTTGATATTCAAATAAATAGTCAAGACAAATTAGTTAATGGCCTAAGCTCACACCTGCCCCCTTACAAAAAAAGACAAGTGATACTGATAAGAACCCTTTTTGAAGAATACGAACACATCACCAAGAGAGAAAGGAGAGAGAGAGAAAGCATAGATAGCTAATAACTGAATACATAGAAGAATTGGTTAAAAAGAGATTTCCAAGCTACATGAACATGTTATAGGATTGGCATTATGAATGATTCTTTGGCATGAATTATTATTCATATTACAGACTCTTTTTTATCATACTTTTATTTATTTTTTTCTTTTATTTTACATCTTTTTAATTTTTTTTTCACATTTTGTCAACGTCTTTATCGTAAGTCAACTAAGCTTTTCTATTCCTGTATTATATTTACATTGAAGATGGAAGAAGTAGTCATGACATGTTTCATTGTGGTTGTAACATCGGAGTGATAGATGTAGATGATTGGAGTAGGCCTGTTCACACTAGCAATACTTCGAGGTTTAGCGTTGAGTTAGATGGGTCTAGAGCTAAATCCTTTCGGAGATTTAGATTTAACCGACCTTGTAACACAGTCTGTTAGTCTTGATGGTTGCGCTACTGAGTTGTCAGCAACGCATGTAGCTAGTGATGATCATGGGTCTCACAATGATGTGATGTGTAATCTGGGTATTCCTCCCGATGATAATTGTTCATCAGGGCCTGATTGTTTCCAAGGTCATGAACTCACTGTTGGACTGGGATGTGATCCCCCTATATTTGATATCTTATCAGGCACTTGCGCACTCGGTGCAAATAAAGATCAGATTGATTTCTGTGCTAATGTTGATAGCAATGTTCGCTATGTTGGTTCATCATAGAGATGAAACGTACAAAGACTTGTCAGTTATCCCTGGCAGTACTCCTGGTTTCCAGATTATGCCAACTTCTACTTGCATTGACAGAGCTGATAGGCTCTTGCGCTCTGATACACTGTTCTCTCATCTCATGCCTGAACAGTGCATGCACCATTCTAAGCATACAAGCGCTTGTTTTCGATTCACACATTGGAGTGATAGGCTAGCCGTTCTCGATTTCGCTATCAGCCAAACTAACAATACCTCCGTTCGGTTCGCATGTTCGAATGATAGAATAGCCGATCTTGATCTCGCTATCAGCCAAGCTAGCAGTACCTCCGTTGACATGACAACATGTCAACTCCACCTGTACATGCTCAAGCCAGCGTCTCGCATTCAGTTATATCTCCAGATAACCCAACTCGAGTCATTGATCCAGGTGCTGATCGAAAGTTCACCATGGACTGCTTTGAGCAAATTACCATCCCTGATCTACGTCGGGATCCACCACATTCTCTTCAGGTTGATGATACCCTGGTCCTCCAAGGACGCCCCCTAGATGTCCATATTTGCCAGCATGGTGTTACTCACTCTGGCTCTTTTGTGATTGATGTCATAGCAACCACTGTCAAGGATAAGGAATCCCATTGTCCCCTGGACCAACACCATGATGACTCTATCTACCAGCCTGCGGGGGAGAATGCCTCTGATGTGATCCCGGCCAGCCTGGGTGCAGTTCTTGTGGGTACCACCACCTGTGCTCCCATTGGTCGACCCCCTGACATTCAGCATGTTCGCGATGTCTCTTCTTCTTGTACCAGTGGACCTGCCCAAGATTGTTATCACACTGCCCTCAAGATGGGCCCTACTACAGAACTTTTGATGGCCTAACTACTACTCACCTATGGACTTTCGCATATATGGTTCTACATGTCATCTGCTATCTATGATCCTCCAGCTAACCCCTCGTTGCTACTTGGACTGATTCAGAGCAGCATCGGTTGTCCAGACACAGGCCCAGACATAGGTCGCTTTGCTAGCTATACACCAGCTAATACCCCACCTCCCCCGGCCCCTCCACACCCCAGCCTGTCCCCTGCATTGGTGTTTTCTAGTTAGTAAGTCGGTCACGTCACATTCTACGCCACAAGAAATGTTGAACTGTTTTTCCTGCTATAAATTGACCATTTTACTATTCCTTTGAACATTCACAGTTATTGACTGTATTGATGGTGATTTATTCTGTGCCCATTTGTAATTTTTGTCTTTATATATTTATGAAAGTGTTGGTTTCTTTATCATGTTTAATGTTAATGCCATGACTACATGATCTGTTAGTATCTTAGCCGTGTTTTAATCTTATCCATCCTGGTATTGTTTTTTTCATTTTTACCAGTTGATTGTGCAGTGGGCCTTCGGTTGAACACAGATAGTTTAATTTATTTACAGTTACTTAAGTTGGTTATATTTGTAATATCTGTTGTTTTTTTATAGCCATGTGTACTCATGTATGATTTCATTGGACTGACCAGTGAAGTTATGTACAAAAAAAAAATTGTCTGAATATTCCTTGAGTGAGTAATTGTGTTTGCTATGATTGTGCTATTTTTATTTTGGGGATACTGATGTGGGCCCTAAGCTTTTTGCATAATGGAATTTTATGGCCTTGTTTAATACTGATAATCTAGATTTTACCTCTAGGCTTTTATTGGTGACAAGTATTTTATATGTACGCCTCATTTGCGATATTTCCAATGTATTCGTTCGCCTCATGGTGTAGCTATTTCTGTGTGCACAATTTTTGTTTATGCCTTTTAGGTTTTGTCTTTCTTCTTTTTTTAGCTTGTATATGCCCTGTTATAATTATAACTTTGTATTGTTCCTTACTCACAATTATGATATACAGGAGACTCAACAGTTCATATCATAGTTAGGTTGTGATAAAGCTATTTTACACGGTTTATTAGTGTAGGCAAAGTGGAAAAGTGAACTATTTTACCCAACATGCCTGAATTTTATGGTTGTGAATTTTGGTTTATAGTTACTCTGTATAATTTACTTTTATTAAAGAAGATAGTAATATAGATCACCATTATTTTTTTAACTATTGGAATGAATAACTTTTGATTGGGATTTATTGGTTGACTATCGTGTTTACCTGCAGTGGAACGTTGTTATGGAAATGTGAGTAGATATTGGTCAATGTAGAAGAAAACTTGAGGTTATACAGAATCGTGCCGCTCGTTTAATTTTTGGCTTTGGATCCCGAACTCATACTACACCCCTACTTAAGGAACTCCACTGGTTACCTCTATTCCAACGCATTCAGTTTAATGTCTGTTTATATGTATACAAAACTCTAAAGCACCTGAATATCGTAATAATACCATCAAATTATACACACCCTCTCGTAATCTTCGTTCAATCACTGACACATGCAGACTTTACATTCCCTTGTCAAAACTCTCCTCTGCCGAAAAATGGTTTGCTGTAGCAGCTGCCAGGACTTAGAATGCTATCCCTCTTTCAATAAGAAATGTTTCCAGTGTTCTTGGTTTCAAATCATCCCTTAAGACATACCTTTTCCTCAATAATATTTTCCTTTTTATCTTGAATATTGTAGTAACCATTGCAAACATTAAATTGTTTCCTACTTTTGTACGCGCTATGGTACTTTTTTTGTTTTTAGCGCCTCTAAATACCCATTATTATTATTAATGTAGAAATAACTTACAGATGTTTCTTTAGCATATGTTTGGCCTTTGTTTAATTTGTTTGTGGTCATGCACTTGCGTCAAGTGGCAAGAAGTTAATGAAGAAGCATTCATGTGTTGGTTATTGGAGTCATTGTTTGTTCATATAACATTAACGAATAGTTTACATGCCTTTAAACTTGCATATTTATATTGATTATTGTAGTATACTAGACTAACTAGAGTTATGCAGATATGTGTATTGTAGTTTTTCACTTGAGTATGTAGGTTTGTTGTTTAACTTGTTCATGGCTATACATGTAGTGTTATCACATACTAGTTTGTTCTTTTAAGGCAGATTTCTAGTGAAATACTTGAACTATTTTAGATATTCGAATCATGTGATTTGTGGGGTTGTTTAGTCCAGAATGTAGTGCTTGTAAGTCTGTGCTGCACAGTGTTTATGTAATTCGCACTCCATAGATGAAGATGGAAGAAAGAAGAATGTATCATGCCAATGTTTGTGTTTGGTTTGTTTGAAGATACCATATGATTGTATGAATATTAGCCGGCATGTTTAGCCTAGGCCTTGTTGAATAAAGGTGTTCATTTTGCAGCCCAATCTGATGTGGTAATTTCTCTCTATTTACTGTCGCATGCATATCTATGTAAGGGACCCCTCTGTAAAACAGTGTTGAGTAGGGCAATCCCTCTGTCTTTTTAATGATAATTTCTTTGTAATTGTAAGTATATCTATCGTTGTAACTTGTTGTAAATTTTATTTGACAGAAAATAAATACAATACAATAGTTACCCTTTATCAAAGCTTTATCTGGGCTTTAGAGTAAAGTTCATAGTAAAGCATGACTCATTGCATCACAATAAAATCAAATGTCATAATTCAAAGCAACTTAGGACAAATTTACAAAACATAAAATGCATACTATTATAAAAGCAAGTTCCTTCATCTTGTCTGAATTGATGTTACTGGAAGAATGTTTATATGCTAACCTGATTTCTGATGAGGAGGAACGCTGAGGAGAGAAGAGCTCTGTTCTGTTGACATACACCTATTGTATAAATCAAAGATAAATATTAGACAAAGTTGATGTGAACAAAAGTATTGCTCACAGTGCAATCTTTAAATATAAAATAATAAACTCATATGAATTGCGAAAGAACTTGCTATTTGGCATTATACATACCAATATTTTAACCAAAAAAATATGAATAAATCTGAATGGTGGAAAGTATACACAGAGGCCCGTATTCTGAAGTCGGGTTTAACTTAAACTCAGGTTTGAAGTTGTGGTTTAAGTATGGGAAGCCAAAAGTATCAAAATTTTTATTAAGATGTATGTTTCTTATGTTTACTGTGCTCTTTTCTGATTCATCGATGGTGAAGACAATCATCTATTTATACTTCCTACACAATTATGAATGATTAGAGAGCCGAATGAGCTGTAAGTATGATATCTCTACTGTTAGTGATTATGTTACAATTGGCTGTCCATACTTAAACCACAACTTTAAACCTGAGTTTAAGTTAAACCCAACTTCAGAATACGGGCCAGAGTGTAGATATATATGAAAATAAGTGTGTATGCTAACTCTACAGTCTAACTTCTGAAGGTTTCCATGGCGAAGAAGAAAGAGGGAAGAGGTTTCACGGTACACCATTTATTACTGGGTGGTCCTTTTCAGGACCAACACATGCCCACAAAATAAGAGAATATAAATTTGGGGTCTTGGACCAGTAATCATGAATTAACTTTCTTTTTTTTTTGCTTACATGGTCCTGGATAGAACAGAGTGATGTTGGCCGATTTGTTGATATCGATTGGCAAGATTCATAGTAGAAAGCACTCGGGACGACCACTCGATTGGTGAACATTTCCCTGAAAAGAAAAAGAGAAATATTAATATTGAATGAGTGATCATGACCTTGTTCATTGAATAAGTACTGTACCTGTAACTTTTACTTTTTATAGACGTGTAATTTTTATTTCTACAGAAAACAGCTAATCGCTGGACGCTGATGATTTCTGACAATGTCAGTGATAGACATTTGCATTGACAAGAGAGTAGCACACTATCGAGTGGCCGCATGACTGTCAGTTACAAGTGTGTTAATTACAATCATCGAAATTATGAGCAATTATGAGCCCGATTTAATCCGTAGGGCCTAGTAGGAATAGGACCAAGGCAAACCATGGGTGCATCTCTGCCGTGGTGTACAGGAAAATTGAAGGCACGGTGCATTCAACAATGCCATAAATTCCCGCAAATTTAATAAGAGGACTTACAGAATGACGTCCTCCTACGAATCTTACCAAACGATGTGAAGTCAATTCCTCCTAATATGATGAATGTCCCTCAAATAGCGTCATTTAAGCGTTGATTTTTCTTCTTGTTGACAAAATACAAACCAACCTTGCGAGTTCTCAAATTTCTTGTCTAATGAGCGAAAGAGAGCGTGCTATTTATCTTCATATCAAAGACACTACAAGGAAAAGACTAGACACAAGTGGAATGCCTCTGGCCATCTCACCTGCATCACGCGATTCAACATAGCAGCAGTGCTGACTTTGAAAACTAATATAACTCGCACAAGATGTTCAGTGATACTTGGTTACTCTTCTACATTTTATGAACTAGACCAATACACTTACAGAGATACATGTACATGTAGGATGGTAATTAAACAAATACCCCGAATGTGGCCAAAGTTCATTGACCTCACATGACCTTTGACCTTGATCATGTGACCTGAAACTTGAACAGGATATTCAGTGATACTTGATTACTCTTATGTCCAAGTTTCAAAAGACAGATTTCAATAAACATGCAAAGTTATGATTGTAATTCAACATATACCCCAATTATGGCCAAAGTTCATCGACTTTTGACCTTGGTCATGTGACCTAAAATACGCACAGATTGTTCAATGATACTTGATTACTCTTATGTCCAAGTTTTATGAACTAGACCAACATACTTTCAAAGTTATGATGATAATTCAACAAATACCCCCAATTCGGCCAAAGTTCATTGACCCTAAATGACCTTTGACCTTGATCATGTGACCTGAAAACTTGCACAGGATGTTCAGTGATACTTGATTACTATTATTTTCAAGTTTCATGAATCAGATCCCAAAAATGTTAAGGTTTGATTGTAATTCAACAGATACCCCCAAATCAGCCAGAGTTCATTGACACTAAATGACCTTTGACCTTGGTCATGTGATGTGAAATTCATGCAGGATGTTTGGTGATACTTGATTAACCTTATGTGCAAGTTTAATGAACTAGGTCCATATATTTTCTAATTTATGATGACATTTCAAAAACCTCAGGTTAAGATTTTGATGTTGATTCCCCCAACATGGTCTAAGTTCATTGACCCTAAATGACCTTTGACCTTTGTCATGTGACATGAACTAGGTCCATATACTTTCTAAGTTATGATGTCATTTCAAAAACTTAACCTCATTGTTAAGATTTTATGTTGACACCGCCGTCGAAAAAGCGGCGCCTATAGTCTCATTATAAGGCCTTTAATTATAACTATTTTAATTCTTTAATTATAATTGTTTTTATAATTATAATTATAATAATTTGTATGATAATAATAATTATTATTGATGACTTATCAATATTACTGTCTCAGTAATTATTACAATTATAATTAATTTCCTTATAATTGTTATCATTATAATTATTTTATAATAATCATTAGTATTGTAATAATAGTTATTATTGTCTCAATAATTATAAGGCCTATAATCATAATTATGATTATTATTGATATATCATTAATATTATTGTCTCAGTAATTATTACAAGTATAATTACTATCATTATAATTGTTATCATTACAATTATTTTATTATAATAATGATTACTGTAATAATAATTATTGTCAATAAATACTAGAATTGTAATTATCTATGTAATTATAATTATTTTTATAATCATTACTGATGTCTCATTAACATTGTCTCAATAATTATTACAATTATAATTACTATCATTATAATTATAATTCTTATCATAATCATTTTATGATAATTATTATTGTAATAATAATTATTATAATTGTCTCAATACTTATTGTTTCATTATTATTAATGTCTCATCATCACTATTGCCTCATTATTGTCTTCTCTTATTTTTTCATATCTTCAAAATAATAATTAACACCATAACAAAGGTCCATAAATCTGAAATCAAATTCATGAAACATATCTCATTCAAGCAAACCTATTTCTAAATTAAATTCATGAAAGGAGCTTTCTGTGCCATTCAAAAATATGACTTTCATTAATACCATATTCTAGACATTCAGATGCATTCCAACAAAAAATCACTTATCAAATTCTTGAAGTTTAATTGTAGTTTTGCTCTTAAAGGGGAAGTTCACCCTGAAGAAAAGTTTGTTGTAAAAATAGCAGAAAAAATAATAAAAAATATTGGTGAAGGTTTGAGGAAAATCCGTCAATGATTAAGAAAGTTATTAGAATTCAAAGTTTTGAATTTGTGACGTCATATGCGAGCAGCATTCCTACAAGGCGAATGGTAAAAAAATATATGAAATGTCATTTTCTCAGAAAATTGAAAATGTTTTTTACTGTGCCTTTTGTATATCAATAGACAAATCATTTCACACCCGATCATAAATAGAAAACAAAATAAAGTTATCAGGAACCGTACAAAATTTGAAATTCATTGATTTTTTACCATTCGCTATGTAGGAATGCTGCTCGCATATGACGTCACAAATCCAAAACTTTGAATTCTAATAACTTTCTTAATCTTTAACGGATTTTCCTCAAACCTTCACCAATATTTTTTATTATTTTTTCTGCTATTTTTACAACAAACTTTTCTTCAGGGTGAACTTCCCCTTTAATACTTATTTTGCACGAATCCTACAAAATTATTTTCAAAATGAAAATGTAATTTTTATAATTAACAGAGCTTAAATCGTAATAAAAAAATATATACAACGGCTGAAACATACTGTGTCTGAATACCAAGACTAATCTCAAGCTCAATGCAGCGGGGATGACATCACGCACAGCAGTTCGTATACACTCAAAACAACCCTGCTCGATCGGCCGAGTCAGATTCACAAACACCTCACAACACTCAAAACTGAAGCTCAAATCCGCAGACTCTCTACGAACCAAATTTGATCAGAATTTAACAAATTATTCTCAAATATACAATTTTATTACTGACCGAGTTCTTAATGCTAGGTTCCCACTGCCGATCAAACCAGCCCGACCAAGCCCGATCAAGCTATTTTGGCCTGGTCGGGCTCGGTCGGCAAGGGCGATCGGGGTCGGTCTACCTTGATCGGTATCGATCTGGCTTCCTACACGACATTTTTTGGCATGCCAAAAAATATCGTGTAGGAGTCGTGAAGGCAAGCCATCGTATAGCGATCGTGTACTGATCGAGTAGAGATCGAGTTGATCTAAAATCGATCGTGTAGAGGTCTAGTTTGGTCGAGGTGGATTTTTTCCGCCGATCACTACCCGATCATCTCGATTCACACACAACTTCTACACGATTGGTTCCCGATCAACTCGATCAACAACTCAACTGCTTCACGATCGATACATGTCTGCCCTGAACACTTACTCGACCGAACTCGCTCACTTCTCGACTGCTTTACGATCACAACCCAATCACTTCTCGACCGCACTCGATCTTTCGGATCGCAACTCAACCAAGGAAGCCAGTGGAGGTGCCGTGGCCGAGTGGTCTAAGGCGCCTGGCTATACATGGAAAGTCCGGGTTCGATCCCCGGCCGCGGCAAGGCATTTAATCTACAAAAAGATGCTCTTTTATCCTGCTTTCAAATAAATGGAAATGCTGTATGCATTGTTGGTAACTAGGTGTGCACTTGTTTTTTTTTTAAAAAAAGGGCAAAGACACAATTACGTGCTGATCTTATCACATTTTCTTCGTACCAGTAGGCCTATTATTGATATTAAAATTAATCAGTTCTGGAATTGGGAGTGATAACAGGTGACTACTTGCAGCTCTTCACATACTCCAACGTGCCGCGTAGAACTAAACGTAAAGCTGTGACAGCTGCTGATACAGATGATGGCGATGGATCGACATCTTCAACATCTTCAGTCACAAGGCCCCAAAAGCGTACAGCAGCACCTCAAACCGAAGACTCCCCTGCCAAACACACCCGAAGACAAGAGCACATGAAAAGAAGTGTCAGTGCTACTGCTGCGTCATCTGATGTGACTGAAAGTGATAATGTAGCTACAACCTCGGCCATCTCACCTCCTGTAGAAATCCCTCGGTTGACCAAGAAAAAAACGAACGTGCAGCAATCGGCAGCTCCTCCACCTCGGAACCAATCCCCAAGCAATAGCACAGAAAGTCAAGAGCAGGAACAGCCTCGCTTCCCGCAGAAAGAGGTAGGCCTAAATACTTGTATTGATGCATTTTTTTTTCTTTTTACTTTTGTATATAAAAAAATATCAGTAAGAGCAATTCTATAAATTCCTTATACATTAAACGTGGACCCCTATGAAAAACAGCATCTTTTGCTGATGAGGGTGCTTCCGTCCCACAAGTGGCAAAAAAATAAATAAATGTATAATTTCCTTGTAATATACCCGCCCCCAAGAGAGAGAGAGAGAAAGAGAGAATGAATGATCATTTACAGTGGTAGGCCTATAATTTATGAACATTGATTTTATTCAGACTGAATTCAAAACCCGGAAGTCCATGCGTCGAATGCTCACTCAGGATGAAGAGGACGATCTCGTGACGTGGCTGAGGGAGCACACCTTTCTGTACGATAAGTCATCTGCCCAGTTCAAAATGAGAGAAAAAAAGAGCAGGACATGGCGGGAAAAGAAGGACGCATTGGACTTGAATCCCGGAGATCTGTCATCGATTTGGTATCTCAACATGAGAACCCTGTTTTCCAGACTCATCAAGACATCTCGCAAGTCAGGATCTGGTGCTGCAGAGCGAACAGCAAGACAGGAATGGATTCTGAACAAATTTGAATTAATCCGGCCATACCTGGTTCAATCAGTTGCGTCATCAGAGAGGATCCAATGTAAGATTTTTTTTCTCTCTCTCTCTCTTTCTTTTTCCTTTCTTTTTTCCTTTTTCAATTTTTCGGCAAGAGGCTTTTGGAATATCACCCAGTAAACCCTTTTATCAAATAAGTACTCCAGATAACCTGAAAACATACTCTATAAGATAAAAACAAAATGCCAAAAGACCATGGGACAATGAGATTTAGTGCTAATTACAGTGTGCTTTTCAATTATAAAAATGTTGATATTGTAGTCCAACTCTAATGAATGTTCACATTGTGCATAATATGGATGGATATACAGATATTTCCATTTACTTTATGTCCAATATATTTGTAGTTTGCTGAAAAGAGGAAGGAGCTTGCCCCAGAGGAAACAGATGATGATGGTGATGCCGCTTCTGATTTGTCAGCACCATCAACTTCATCTGGAGGCGGTCAAAAAGCAGCTAGTGCAATCTCCTCGCTGACATCCGAGTTGGAGTCCGTGCGTGGTGCCATTACAGGTGCACGGGATGCAGCTTCTCAGGGTGGCCAGTTTTTGGTGTACTTGATGCGCCAAATGGATCAGCAAAGGATGAATTCGTTCATCACCCGAGTCACTAGGCAGGCTCTCGACCTTGTGGATGAGAGCCGAGGGGAGAAATTGCTGCCTACGCGTCCTCCTGCATCTACGTTCATCAACTTCTTCTTTTTCGAGCTGAACCACAGCCATTACCCTGTTTCTCTGGAGCTCTAACCACCTAGCCCACAACTGTAACTGTTCGATTTCCATCTCTTTCAAGTTTGAGATGAACTGAACCCTGGTAAAAAAAAATGAGTACTGTACCATCAGCTGACGATAATGTTTGTGCAACCACAGTCAATTCACCGCTGATCTTGGATCTCTTTTCGAACAAGTTGATCTGCTTGGGTCTAGATTGTGTAGAGATCGGATGGACGTCCAGCTAGTCGAGTAGGGATCGCGTTGGGATCGTATGTAGATCGGAATGATCGAGAAGAGATCTAAGTAGTGGTCGACTGTACGTCGTGAAGGAGTCGTGAATGGTCGAATATGGGTCGTGAATGGTCAAATAGCGGTCGGGAAGAGCTCGTGTTTAGGAATGTGGTCGGGATTGGTCGGGGAAAAATGGGTGATCGGGCTTGGTTGGGTTGGTTTGATCGGCAGTGGGAACCGAGCATAAGGGATCTGATGATTACAAGCAGGTAATTTCAAGCAAATGAAAATAAACACCTGAATATTAGGTCCTTCCCTGGCATGAAGGTAAATGAAACTCCGTGTTGTATATTTCCTATGTTTACCGAAGATGTACGAAGCAACCGCAGTAATTTTTGACCTATCAAAATCAGTGGAATAAACTGACTGTCTTTTCGACCAATGCTGAATACAACTCCAGCGCTCGGCCAAAGTGCCGAGCAGAGCGAACTGTGTGTGTTACTAATGCACTCGCCATTCACTGCAATGCAAAAATCTACGTCTAGCACTGTGCCCGCGAGATCACTCGCCCGAGTGAACTGCCTACTTCTATACTATTATCTCTCTTTTTCCTCCACAAATTTGACGTATTCCGTTCTGATATTGTTCAAACCTCCTAACACTCATTCAATGAACAAGGTTATAATATAACCTTGTTCTCAGTTATATCTCCATGTGTGGCAAAATAAGGGTGGCGATTTTTTGCTTATTTTCTCTTTTTCTTTGGGGCAAATGCTTGATTTTTTTATTCTGACAGTTTCCATTAGACCTGTTATTCATACCACTTGGCTCTTATTTCAATTTGATTCTTTATATAAATCATTTTTTTCTTAATTAAAAATAGAGATCAAAAAATGAAAATTTTCTTGCCATATTACTTTCCACCAATAGAGGGCGTACACAAAAATATGCCAAAAATTCAAGTTTTTGAGCGCTCTGGTGAATACAAAAATTATTCCCAAGTTACTAATGAAAATAAATTGTAACTGTATGAAAATTAGTAATTTTGGTCACAAAAGTGATATTTTAATGATTTTTTGATGTGTGTGCCCTGTACTACATTGGCATACCATAGTCCTACCTGTAGATTCACCACAGGCAGGGTGGTAGCAGTGAACAAGTGCCTCCTAAGCCAGATTGACAGTGTACAAGGAACAAATCTGTTTTCCTTGGACCCTAGGAATCTCCAAATAGTGGAGGGATCAGCCAAGAGAGAGATAGGTATACAGGGGCCGATTGCACGAAAGGGTCTTTGCAAGGACCGTCTTTCGTGTCGCCCACTTGTTCACTGCTACCACTCTGCCTGTGGGGAATCTAGGACTATAGACTATGGTATGCCAATGTTGTATAGAGCGCACACTTAAAAAAATCATTAAAATATCACTTTTGTGACCAAAATTACTAATTTCCATACAGTTGCAAGTTATTTTTCATTAGTAACTTGGGAATAATTTTTGTATTCACCAGAGCGCTCAAAAACTTGAATTTTGGGCATATTTTTTGTATGCCCTATTGGTGGAAAGTAATATGGCAAGAAAATTTTCATTTTTTGATCTCTATTTTTAATAAAGAAAAAAATAATTCAAAGAATCAAATTTAAATAAGAGTCGAGTTGTATGAAAAATAGGTGTAATGGAAACTGTCGGTGTAAAAAAAATCAAGCGTTTACTCCAAAGAAAAAGAGGAAATAAGCCAAACTTTGCCACCCTTATTTTGCCACACATGGAGATATAAGTGAGAACAAGGTTATATTATAACCTTGTTCATTGAATGAGTGGTGTCGCCCACTCATTCAATGAACAAGGTTATAATGGTGTCACCCATCTTTTATGATACGCCATGTGAAACGCATTTTAAATAAATTACCTGCAAACATATTTCATTCGGACATCCGTTAAAATTAACAAAATATTTGTTTATAAAATGATGTGATATATCGCGAAATTGTATAAAATTTGATTTAAAAGCAAGCTAACGAATCTTATTCTTTATCATAAATTTCAGAAACACCCCGCTTATACTCACTTATAGCGTATAAAAGATGGGCGACACGAAAGACGGTCCTTGGAAAGACCCTTTCGTGCAATCGGCCCCAGGAAACTCTACATGTGGGATAGACAGCTGGCAGCCGTCTGTTTCGAGGAGTTTTTTTAACATTTTATTTTTTTTATTTCTCCTCGTACACAGACGGCGACGGCTCGCTATCGTGCAGCCACCATTAGGGGACTTGCAATGCAAAATCCCCCCGTCGGGGCTCCTTAATTTTTGTCTTTAAATAGGGTGTCTGGACGATCAAACGATAGCCTCAGCGATAGCTGCGGGAGCTCTTTGCCCATACCTAATACACGCACGGCAATGCGCGTCGCGTACTGAAGCGAAAATGGCACACACTTTTTGAATACAAGGTCCCCTTTGAAAGCTCAGAAAATTGTGATCTGATCATTTTTTAAAAACAAAAATGATATGGTTCGAAAGGGAATTAAATTTCCTATAATATGCTTCTAAGGACAAGTTTTCTCTTATATCATGAAGTCAAGATAATACGAAATTGCTGCTTACCCTTTCGACAGCACAGCGATCGAGGTTGCTACAAACTTGTCCAGCTGGACTTAAGCATTTCCGGGATCGCTGATTTCGATGGTGCACTCAGTTTTGAGCTGATTACACGAGATCACAATGCAAAATCAATTTGAAAATACCCTTGTGCAGACAAGCGAAATCTAGAGGCGTGGCGTACGCGTCTATTTTCTTGACAACGAAGCCATACGTAGAGCGCGTAAATCCCAAATTAATTTGCATCATATGCAAATTCGCGGCAAGCCGTCCACGTGAGCACAAGCGCGCGAGTTTGAAAACACATGAGTGAATGTGGAGTCCGCATGACTACGACTTGGTGTGTGAATGTTTGTGTGTAGAGGTGGAACATGTACGTTGGCTATGATGAGAAATACCACGCGGTTGTGTTGTTGTTGTGTGTGCATTCATTGACGATATGTGTAAACGTTGAGATTTTATGTTCATATAATTTGTGCATGTTTTGTGTAGAGGATTTCCCTACCCGACTGCTCTATATTTTTGTCAATTTCACTCTTTTTATCGAGTGTGTTGTTCTTCAAGCATCCACTGATTTGTACATCGAGTGTGATGTAATTGCGATTCGCGAGGTCTTTGCTACTCGGATCATCAATATTTCGTGATATATCATCCCTTTCTTTGATATTCTGTGGCTGTGCTTCTCCGGTTTTCTCCTCCCGCGTTCTTCGTCTACGCACCCGAGTACCAGCCCGTTACTCAGCCTCAACGCCCTCATACTTCCGCAAGTCCACATATCCGGCCGTTCGTGCAACTGCAAGTCAATAATAGGTTTGGTCTCAAATTTTGTATAGATTAAGTTTAATCTTGCAAAAAAAATTGACTTGCCAGTATATTGCTCCATCATACCATGTCGGATTCACGATCATTCGCAACCTCATGTTACAACTGTAGGCCCAATAAAGATGATCCCTGTCTCCGATATCGAGACATCAAGCATTTTTTCGATTACTATGATGCCGAGCAGCAAAGACCTCGCGATGAGTCACGGCAGCACTGTCTGCTGTCGTATGTAAATATGTTTCCAAACAATAAATACCATCACGTCCATCTGGGTAATTTGAAAAGAAAGGCCGAAAAAAAATGTAATCAGGGGAGGGGTAATGAAAAAACTAAAGAGTTCAAAACATTGTCAGAAATAGGGTCATTTTGTAATAGTTTGGGAATTTACGAGGAAGATGTACAGGCCGTGTTGTGTGGAGAATATAATAGGGAAAAGATTGGATGGGAGGGTCTCACAAACGGTGCTGTCATAGAATTATTTTCATGGGGAAGAAAGAGAGATATGACGACTGGACAATTTAAGGTTCTATTAGAAGGTTTTTTTGATGTAGATACGACGCTAATCTCAAATCAGAATTTGTACAAAAAGATAAGAAGTTTGTGTGATAGTGTAAGAAACAAGAAAAGAGTAAACAAGAATGAAGGTATAATGGATGATGTGTTTGTGTTCGCTAGAAAAGAAATGAAAAAGAAACAGAAAAAAAATATCAGAATAGAATTCAGAAAGAGTACCAATTCAAGGGTGTGCCGTCAGTGTAGACGGAACTGTGTTAGACCTCGTCAGAGAAGTGGATTTAAAGTAGATGCATCATATATGAAGAAAGTTGTTTTAAGGTTGAAGAAAAAAATTGAAAAACTTGAAGAAAAAATAGATGCATGCAGCGTAAGGTTTGTAAAGGCATGTGCTAAAAATAGGAATATAAAGAAGCGGAATGATAGGATGTTGAATGCGATGAAAGTTAGAAAAGAAACCATCATAAGATTGAACATAGAATTGTGCAAAAAAAGGAAAGTAATCACTAGCCTTGAGAATAGAATATTCATGCTTAAAAAAATTGTGAGAAGAGACAGTGACTTAGTAAGACGAAGGCAACAGAGCCGAAGTTATTTGAAAGCGAAGAACAAGATTAATTACATGCTTAGAAAAGAAAACAATCGAATGAAAAAGAAAATGGAAAAAATGACTGATAAGATCAACAAATTAGAAGAAAGATTGAAGGCAGATTCGCACGTTGTTGAGTTAAAGGAAGGAGGGAGATACAGTGATGAAGTTCGTTCAGTAGTACAAGAATTAGTTTGTTCAATGGGTGTTAGTACAAGGAAAGGTGGTGAGGTTGTGAAAACTGTACTAGAAGGGCTCTGTAATGTAAATATTAAGTCTGTACCAAAGAAGGATTTTGGATCTGCTATGTATATGGAAGCCAGAGCGCTCAGTTTAATACAAGCGGCAAATAAAATCTTAGATGAGAAGGAGGTTGATATGACAGTTGGAGGAGATGGTACGACCAAGTATGGTCATCACTATGGGGCGTATGATATTCATTTAAGTAGTGGGGAGTGTTTGGTATTAGGCGTCAGAGCAGGGGTTGGAGGTACAGCGGAGGAAATGTTAGAAACAATGAAGACGGTAATAGAAGATGTATGTTTGGTTACTAATGATGGAAGTAAGATAAATAATGTAATTAAAAGAATAAAAAACACAATCAGTGATAGGCACATAGTACAGAAGAAATTCAATGAACTACTACAAAATTATAGGAGAGAGATATTGCCAGCAGTTGTTAGAGAGTGGGCACAATTATCAGACCTGGAAAGGGAATCACTTTCAAAAATGAATAATTACTTTTGCGGATTACATTTTATAGTCGGATTGGCAGATCAGGCGGGGCAAACGTTGAAAGTGTGGGAAGATATGATATTTAATGGGGAACAGGTAGGGGCACAGAAGGTTGGAGTGGCGCCAAAAGGTGGAGAAGGTGGTGTAGTACGGTTAGTAAGAACGGTGTGTAAATCGATTCAAGACAGAGGATGTGAAAAATCAGGGAAGCCCGTACATTTCCGAGCATTTCTGAAGGAAAGGGGCAAAACGTTAATTCCGTTAGCTCCCTTTAAGGGTAATAGATTTAATATTTTATTTCACAATGGAGGAGGTGTTTATTATTTAAGACACGATTTACAGGATTTCTTTGCAGATCATAGGGAAGACAACTTATTAATTAAAGCAGTTGACTCAGATATAAATGTTCCCCAGTTTTTAACTGGTTGTAGGGCTTTAGGCCTCGTAAATAAGTTTGTAACAGCCCCATTGTGGCGAGTGTTGGAGGGTAAGGAGAAAATAACGACAATGGACGAAAGATACAAGATCATGTTGTCAAAATTTGAAGAATGGGCAGTCGACTCATCGCCATTACTGGACGGCACAGCCGTGTTATTCCACGATATACCAGTTCAAAGAGATGAAGTATATGAATCACTTCTCACAGGAGACGATGCAGTTACAAAACAAGTTCTCGAACTTATATTCAGTAGTTATGTCATGATTACGAGTAGGCTTCTTGGGGAGCACATTTCTTCTCATTATAGTGATGTTAATGAAAACGAAGTTAGTGGGGTACCTAAGACAAATGTGTCCGTTGAAAGAGATTTCGGAATGATGGATAGAATAATGAGAGAGAAGCCAAGGGCGAGTATTTATGCAGTGGAAAGCATTATAATGTACACTAAGAACAATACAAACCAATGGGTCAGAGAATTGGAAGAAGAGAAAAGGGCGGAGTACATGAGTATAGCTAGAAAGCATGTTGTCAAGCAAAGAAAGGAATATTGTCAGAGGGCGAAGCAAATTTGGGAAGAAAGGGAGAAAAAAGTAAGAGAAAGGAGAGATAGCAAGGTCCAAAAAGAAGAAAAGGAAACGGTAAGAAAGGAAAATATATATGAGGAAGTCAGAAATGTATGTGGTGGTATATGGATGTCAGAAGATGAAATAGATCAAGGACTCGCTAGGAAGAACAATGACATTAAATTGGAAATGCTGAAAGTACAATTGAAAGCTAGACGATATGTGTTCGGAGAGAAAAACACAGAAGGTATCTTCAATTTCACAGAAAGGGGCAGAGTGAAGACTTGGGAGGAGTTAAAGGAACAGTTGATTTCAGTCGTGAGAAGGAGCAGAGAAAGAACTCAAGAGATTGACAAGGATGACAACGAAGTAGAGGAAATCCTGCTCGCACCAGAGGAGAGGGTATACCAGTTCAAAGAAGAAATGAAAAGGAAGAGATCTGAGATAGAAAACAAGTCAAGAAAAAGAGTAAAAAGAGGCCGACACGTGGAGTACAATGATTTAGTTGGTAAAATTGTTCAACATTTAACAGAAGATGATGAAGGAGAAAATTGGTACTCCGCATTCGTCCTCAGTAAAAACAATGAGTCGATGAATTTTGTCTATTTGTCCAATACACAAACTGTATACTCGTATCCCAAAAATGATGTAGTTGAAGACTTGAACAGTGGGGATATGTATGTTAAAGATATATCAGCAAGAGAATTAGTAGGGTATAAGATAAGACACAAATGGGAAGTAGACAACGCAAAGGTATGGTTTACCGGTTATGTAGTTGAGGCAGAAGATGGCTATGGTGTAGATAAAACTTGCAAGGTGGAATACGAGAGTTTAAATGATGAAAGCGATGACGAAGAAAATACATGGGAGGGAGCATTGCTGGAAGATTATTGGAAAGGAGATGTGCGAATTTTTGAGAAAGTTTAGTTGGGCCTATAAATCGAATTATATAAGGTATAATTGCCAGAATGAGCTTATTTTAATAAATGCAAGAAAACAGCAAGTGATATATATATATATATATATACACACACACATATATGAATATAGCTTTATGGCTGCATAAATCGAGTTACAATGTATACTTGATTGCAGTACATGGAATTATAAAAAGGAACATAACTACGTAGTTATTATAACATATTCCTATATACTAGTATTGAATATCGAGTTGCAATGAGTGCTCGATTACATTTATTTTTCCGGAAGGAGAAAATAGTGACTGATCTTTTTGTTCTGCTATAAACATCCATTCATGAACATGGTCGTTCACGGGTCTGTGGTCTCGCCTGATATTGCATATTTACAACATGATAATGTTGACCAATAGATGACCTTTGACGTAATGATCATCATGAACCCACGTGTGAACGCTTTATTTGTAAATATGAATTTAGTGTAAACACAATTCATGCAGCCATATGAGAGCTATAATTATAGTTGAACAGACGCTCAAAAATAAAGAGCATGAAGAGTGGACTTACCTTTTGAGTTCAGCAAGTTGTTATCTTGTGGTGGAAGGTCAACGCGGTATAAGTATAAACCGAAGACTGTCAACACTGGAGCTCTTTTTGTTATTTATTATACAACACAGCAGTAATCAAGCAAGCTCTTGGCAAATATAATTATACATTTTGAACATTCTCAATTGGGAGTATAGGCCCTTACGCAGTAATTACGAAGTAATCAATTGCGTGAATTATGCACATATTGAACAGAACTTTTACTCTTATAGAACGACGAGTTTATTCTATAAATGTATTGACTTTTGTAAATGAATAAATGCCTGTGTAAATATATAATATGTATATATGTTAACAAAATAAGGTAGAGCAGTCGGGTAGGGATACTGTTTTTCATAACCTATTATTGCCTCGGCTGTATGGCCATTATGATACGATAATTATATACTCCGTGATAAGGAGTCTATATGAATGTATATAGAGTCATAACGGTATGAAAGGTATATAAACTATACACTCTGTAAGCCCCTTGCGGTGATCGATCTGTGATGCCGCCAATTTCATGGGGAACTCAATGTTATGAAAATTAATAATTGGGGATACAGAAAACACAATACAATGAGAGATATTAAGCAAGTGGCTTGAAAGGCCTATTTATGATAACCACGTCATGTCCCAAATTATGCTTAATATTTAGCTGAACTTCCAAATAATACAGCAATTTTCATGCAAAGAATAATGCGTATGGTAGTTCATGTGTTCAATGTTTCCCTAATTGAAAGTTGACAAAATATTGAGGCAGTTACTCTCAGTCGTATATTATCTACAGATTCTTCAGAAAAACCTTGTGGACATAATTATTACAATTGTGAACGGTTTATAATATCTCACTTGGTAATATTTCGTCATTTTGTGAGTTAACATCATTAAATGAAACAGCATATATATGTCAACTCGATTTTAGAATAAAGATGACTTGAACAGTTGACAAGAAAACAGAAATACAAGGTCTATATACGCGTGTTATTTTGAGTTCTCGCTGATTCTCATTTCTTAGGTCCGACGATCGAAACCCCTGATCGTTTCCTAATAAATCTGAAATAAAGAAAAGTAGAATAAAGTTATATTTTCATCTTGAATTGTGCATCTAAAAATGATGGTAAACATAATGCATCATGATGAAGTGTGTTTTGATGGAGATGATTTGCCTGCATGGAATGAAGTGTGGATGTGGATGTTTATGGTTTTATGACATTCCGTGTGATGAATATACTAACAGAGAAAAAAGTCAAGAAAATCAATGCTACATTTCTTTCCACAATGCATGGTTTTAATGACTATTTCCTTTTTTCCCCCTAAGTGATGAAATGGATTCACGATGATGACTGGCCTTTGTGATAAATGAACTCAAGGTGATGATGTACGATTGGGTGTGTATGGTTATGATTGCATGATGGTTTGAATAATGGGCAATTCCATAAAATGATCAAGCTCTTTGTACATTCGACCCCCATTTTTCTAAAGTTTTACATCACTTAATAAAATGGCCAAGTCATGGTCAGTTGACAGCGTTAAAGAACCCAAAATTTATAGAGATAGAAAACTTAATGAAGATCCCAAATGTAGAGGGTTGAAGGTACATTTTATGAAATTGCCCTATAAAAAAATGACATAGTGCGTGACGCGTGTTCGATGGTGGTTGACAATGATGATAAATAACGTAAGACTTCTATGTATGTGGGGTGAGGGGGGGGTATAAATCAAATCAGCAATCATGATCGTTATGAAGTCGGAAGAAATAAAATTGACAAGCAGAAAAAAAATAGATCAACTAAAACAGATTATCAACTAAAATTTAGGGGAAACCATCCACCTCAAATTAAGGAGAGAACCTGTTCCCCGCCGCCACCCCCAGCCCCCCCCCCCCCCCCCCCCCCCGCTTCGCCGCCTATGGTGGATAAGACATTACTATGACGTATTGCAATGTCATTCTGGTACGTCATATTAATGACTCATCACTCCATAGAGATGTATACTAAATGTCTCTATAGATGCATCACTCCATGCTGCACGTGGGTTGCCGTCGCACACACAATCACTGAATCAGGGAATTCCTGGTGGTACACAAAAACAATGGCAATTGCATAATATCAGGGATAGCGGTACGGCACGGTGCACGTAAATCACATACATTCACACACCATTATTGTGTGCACATAATACATGTACTAATTGCAAGTCCGATGGTTTATGCATTGCCATTATACGAGTACCAGTAATCTCTATTGTGACGTATCTGTGACCTTTCAACTAGAGCAGTGACCTAAACGTGTCCGTCTACGAACGCATTATTCATGAGCAGTTGTAAAGTTGCGTATTTGAAAGGCAAACTTGACAACCCAAGCGGTAATGATCGTACTGCGCGCCCTTTCAACTCCGCCCCTTCAATGCGGCGTATAGCAGTTCTGTGTGTGTTTTCGGTCAAGCAAAATGTGCCACTATCGGTGTGATATCGCTTGCGTTTTGATCTGAAAATATGCCAAACTTTAGAAGCAAATATCTCTGGATTTAAATGCTTGTGAGTTATGAAACTTGATTTACATGTTATTTAAGATATTCTCTTCACTTTCTGCTACGAGACAGTGATTAAATTCACAAAATAGGTGATTTCTGAAAAACGTCCAGACACCCTACTTTAAAATGAATAAAAAATTTGAAAGTTAACACAACCAAAATGCAAAGTAATAGGCCTATTCCCTCTTGCCTTGGCATTGATTGCCAAAAAACTGAGAATTAAACATGTTAAAAGGAACAAAAACAGTGACTTCCCTCGACTGTCGCGCAAATTCACTTCCCCGTTTTATCCGATCTTAAGTACATAAACATATGGCCATTGAGTCCCCTGTACAGATCGCGCTAGAACTTCGGTCTCTGTATTTGGTGAGTGAAGCCAAACGGAGTTCAGCTGAACAACCAACATGACAAGAGACCGAAGCTTTTGGTCTACATGTGGGACTGAGCCGAAATCTGCTAAATTTAATGCACATTTAGGTATGATTTTCTCAATTTTGAGTACTTATAATCAAGTTTGTAAATCTATTCAAAATCTTACCGATCTCTGCGTTGAACCTACAAGAGATACCTCCCCGAAGAGCATTCAGGGACCGCACAAATGCCGTCATCGTGCCTGTTTTTTACTCAACTTTTTTACTCGACTTTACCAAAGTGCAGTGAGATGCGCCGTGCTTACTATGGTGTTTGTGAGTGTTCTTTCCAAAAGGAAAAAAAGGTAAGTAGGCCGAGATCATGCCTGGCGGATCACTGAGTGGGCAATTAGGGACATCGTGATTTTAATTTCTAGATTCATTTAGTTGACTCTCTGGGTAGGCGAGACTTAATACTTCAGTTTGAAAGGACACTCGTAAAATGACGTCACTCTCGCCGATGAATATTCATTAGATTGTGGTCGTGTGTGTTCCATACAAACATGCACACAGAAGTGCATGCATGCAGAGAGTTATATGAGAGGAACATTGGCTCCAGAGAGAAGTTGTCAATAACGTGTGTGTACTATTCCATGCTGTCCGCGTGGGAGAGAGTGCATGGCAATTCGGTTAAACGAAGTTTCCGATATAAAGAGATAATTACTCTATGTACAGTAGACGTATACTGTAATAGAGGCAAATGTCAGATCAGGGGAGGCTGGAGTACAATCAGGTTTTCTTTTTGTAAGGGAAGAATAGTGTATAATTATAGCCAATTGATCTAAGTAAGGGAAGTGAACAATAATGTTTTTTTTAAAAACAATGGAATATACCTGCATGGTGAAGCCAATTTGAAAGGAGGTGAGGCAAGTTTCAATGGAGGTTATTAAAAAAATAAACTGTACAACACATTATAGTGAAGCCAGTTTAAAAGGAGGTGAGGCAGGTTTCAATGGAGGTTTTTTATAAAGAATAAACTGTACCACACATTATGGTGAAGCCAGTTTAAAAAGAGGTGAGGCAAGTTTCAATGGAGGTTTTTATAATTAACTGTACTCTAAATTATGGTGAAGCCAATTTAAATGGAGGTCAGGCAGGTTTCAATGTAGGTTTTTTAAAAAGAATAAAGGGTACCACACATTATGGTGTAGCCAATTTAAAAGGAGGTGAGGCAAGTTTCAATGGAGGTTTTTAAAAAGAAAAAAACTGTACTGGTATTATGGTGAAACCAATTTTAAAGGAGGTGAGGCAAGTTTTAATGGAGGTTTTTATAACTGTACTACAAATGATGGTGAAGCCAATTTAAAAGGATCGAGGTGAGGCAAGTTCCAATGGAGTTTTTTATAACTACTACAAATGATGGTGAAGCCAATTTAAAAGGAGGTGAGGCAGGTTGCATGCAATGGAGGTTTTTTAAAAAGAATAAACGGTACCACACATTATGGTGACGCCAGTTTAAATGGAGGTGAGACAAGTTTCAATGGAGGTTTTTTCAAAAGAATAAAGGTATAAACTGTACCACACATATCATGGTGAAGCCAGTTTTAAAGGAGGCGAGGCAAGTTTCAATGGAGGTTTTTATAACTGTACTCTGAATTATGGTGAAGCCAATTTAAAAGCAGGTGAGGCAAGTTCCAATGGAGTTTTTTATAACTACTACAAATGATGGTGAAGCCAATTTAAAAGGAGGTGAGGCAGGTTTCAATGGAGGTTTTTTAAAAAGAATAAACGGTACCACACATTATGGTGACGCCAGTTTAAATGGAGGTGAGACAAGTTTCAATGGAGGTTTTTTCAAAAGAATAAACTGTACCACACATATCATGGTGAAGCCAGTTTAAAAGGAGGCGAGGCAAGTTTCAATGGAGGTTTTTATAACTGTACTCTGAATTATGGTGAAGCCAATTTAAAAGCAGGTGAGGCAAGTTCCAATGGAGTTTTTTATAACTACTACAAAATGATGGTGAAGCCAATTTAAAAGGAGGTGAGGCAGGTTTCAATGGAGGTTTTTTAAAAAGAATAAACGGTACGACACATTATGGTGACGCCAGTTTAAATGGAGGTGAGACAAGTTTCAATGGAGGTTTTTTCAAAAGAAACTGTACCACACATATCATGGTGAAGCCAGTTTAAAAGGAGGCGAGGCAAGTTTCAATGGAGGTTTTTTATAACTGTACTCTGAATTATGGTGAAGCCAATTTAAAAGCAGGTGAGGCAAGTTTCAATGGAGGTTTTTTAAAAAGAATAAACTGTACCACACATTATGGTGACGCCAGTTTGAAAGGAGGTGAGGCAAGTTTCAATGGAGGTTTTTTAAAAAGAATAAATGTACCACACATATCATGGTGAAGCCAGTTTAAAAGGAGGTGAGGCAAGTTTCAATGGAGGTTTTATAACTGTACTCTAAATTATGGTGAAGCCAATTTAAATGGAGGTCAGGCAGGTTTCAATGTAGGTTTTTTAAAAAGAATAAAGGGTACCACACATTATGGTGACGCCAGTTTGAAAGGAGGTGAGGCAAGTTTCAATGGAGGTTTTTTAAAAAGAATAAATGTACCACACATATCATGGTGAAGCCAGTTTAAAAGGAGGCGAGGCAGGTTTCAGTGGAGGTTTTTTGAAAAGAATAAACTGTACCACACATTATGGTGAAGCCAGTTTAAAAGGAGGTGAGGCAAGTTTCAATGGAGGTTTTATAACTGTACTCTAAATTATGGTGAAGCCAATTTAAATGGAGGTCAGGCAGGTTTCAATGTAGGTTTTTTAAAAAGAATAAAGGGTACCACACATTATGGTGACGCCAGTTTGAAAGGAGGTGAGGCAAGTTTCAATGGAGGTTTTTTAAAAAGAATAAATGTACCACACATATCATGGTGAAGCCAGTTTAAAAGGAGGCGAGGCAGGTTTCAGTGGAGGTTTTTAAAAAAAGAACAAATTATGGTGTAGCCAATTTAAAAGGAGGTGAGGCAAGTTTCAATGGAGGTTTTTAAAAAACTGTACTGGTATTATGGTGAAACCAATTTTAAAGGAGGTGAGGCAAGTTTTAATGGAGGTTTTTATAACTGTACTACAAATGATGGTGAAGCCAATTTAAAAGGAGGTGAGGCAAGTTTCAATGGAGGTTTTTTAAAAAGAATAAACTGTACCACACATTATGGTGAAGCCAGTTTAAAAGGAGGTGAGGCACGTTTCAATGGAGGATTTATAACTGTACTCTAAATTATGGTGAAGCCAATTTAAAAGCAGGTGAGGCAAGTTTCAATGGAGGTTTTTTAAAAAGAATAAACTGTACCACACATTATGGTGAAGCCAGTTTAAAAGGAGGTGAGGCACGTTTCAATGGAGGTTTTATAACTGTACTCTAAATTATGGTGAAGCCAATTTAAATGGAGGTCAGGCAAGTTTCAATGTAGGTTTTTTAAAAAGAATAAAGGGTACCACACATTATGGTGTAGCCAATTTAAAAGGAGGTGAGGCAAGTTTCAATGGAGGTTTTTAAAAAGAAAAAAACTGTACTGGTATTATGGTGAAACCAATTTTAAAGGAGGTGAGGCAAGTTTTAATGGAGGTTTTTATAACTGTACTACAAATGATGGTGAAGCCAATTTAAAAGGATCGAGGTGAGGCAAGTTCCAATGGAGTTTTTTATAACTACTACAAATGATGGTGAAGCCAATTTAAAAGGAGGTGAGGCAGGTTGCATGCAATGGAGGTTTTTTAAAAAGAATAAACGGTACCACACATTATGGTGACGCCAGTTTAAATGGAGGTGAGACAAGTTTCAATGGAGGTTTTTTCAAAAGAATAAAGGTATACCAAGAATAAACTGTACCACACATATCATGGTGAAGCCAGTTTTAAAGGAGGCGAGGCAAGTTTCAATGGAGGTTTTTATAACTGTACTCTGAATTATGGTGAAGCCAATTTAAAAGCAGGTGAGGCAAGTTCCAATGGAGTTTTTTATAACTACTACAAATGATGGTGAAGCCAATTTAAAAGGAGGTGAGGCAGGTTTCAATGGAGGTTTTTTAAAAAGAATAAACGGTACCACACATTATGGTGACGCCAGTTTAAATGGAGGTGAGACAAGTTTCAATGGAGGTTTTTTCAAAAGAATAAACTGTACCACACATATCATGGTGAAGCCAGTTTAAAAGGAGGCGAGGCAAGTTTCAATGGAGGTTTTTATAACTGTACTCTGAATTATGGTGAAGCCAATTTAAAAGCAGGTGAGGCAAGTTCCAATGGAGTTTTTTATAACTACTACAAAATGATGGTGAAGCCAATTTAAAAGGAGGTGAGGCAGGTTTTAATGGAGGTTTTTTAAAAAGAATAAACGGTACCACACATTATGGTGACGCCAGTTTAAATGGAGGTGAGACAAGTTTCAATGGAGGTTTTTTCAAAAGAAACTGTACCACACATATCATGGTGAAGCCAGTTTAAAAGAAGGCGAGGCAAGTTTCAATGGAGGTTTTTATAACTGTACTCTGAATTATGGTGAAGCCAATTTAAAAGCAGGTGAGGCAAGTTTCAATGGAGGTTTTTTAAAAAGAATAAACTGTACCACACATTATGGTGAAGCCAGTTTAAAAGGAGGTGAGGCAAGTTTCAATGGAGGTTTTATAATTAACTGTACTCTAAATTATGGTGAAGCCAATTTAAATGGAGGTCAGGCAGGTTTCAATGTAGGTTTTTTAAAAAGAATAAAGGGTACCACACATTATGGTGACGCCAGTTTGAAAGGAGGTGAGACAAGTTTCAATGGAGGTTTTTTAAAAAGAATAAATGTACCACACATATCATGGTGAAGCCAGTTTAAAAGGAGGCGAGGCAGGTTTCAGTGGAGGTTTTTAAAAAAGAACAAATTATGGTGTAGCCAATTTAAAAGGAGGTGAGGCAAGTTTCAATGGAGGTTTTTTGAAAAGAATAAACTGTACCACACATTATGGTGAAGCCAGTTTAAAAGGAGGTGAGGCAAGTTTCAATGGAGGTTTTATAACTGTACTCTAAATTATGGTGAAGCCAATTTAAATGGAGGTCAGGCAGGTTCAATGTAGGTTTTTTAAAAAGAATAAAGGGTACCACACATTATGGTGACGCCAGTTTGAAAGGAGGTGAGGCAAGTTTCAATGGAGGTTTTTTAAAAAGAATAAATGTGCCACACATATCATGGTGAAGCCAGTTTAAAAGGAGGCGAGGCAGGTTTCAGTGGAGGTTTTTAAAAAAGAACAAATTATGGTGTAGCCAATTTAAAAGGAGGTGAGGCAAGTTTCAATGGAGGTTTTTTGAAAAGAATAAACTGTACCACACATTATGGTGAAGCCAGTTTAAAAGGAGGTGAGGCAAGTTTCAATGGAGGTTTTATAACTGTACTCTAAATTATGGTGAAGCCAATTTAAATGGAGGTCAGGCAGGTTTCAATGTAGGTTTTTTAAAAAGAATAAAGGGTACCACACATTATGGTGACGCCAGTTTGAAAGGAGGTGAGGCAAGTTTCAATGGAGGTTTTTTAAAAAGAATAAATGTACCACACATATCATGGTGAAGCCAGTTTAAAAGGAGGCGAGGCAGGTTTCAGTGGAGGTTTTTAAAAAAGAACAAATTATGGTGAAGCCAGTTTAAAAGGAGGTGAGGCAAGTTTCAATGGAGGTTTTATAATTAACTGTACTCTAAATTATGGTGAAGCCAATTTAAATGGAGGTCAGGCAGGTTTCAATGTAGGTTTTTTAAAAAGAATAAAGGGTACCACACATTATGGTGACGCCAGTTTGAAAGGAGGTGAGGCAAGTTTCAATGGAGGTTTTTTAAAAAGAATAAATGTACCACACATATCATGGTGAAGCCAGTTTAAAAGGAGGCGAGGCAGGTTTCAGTGGAGGTTTTTAAAAAAGAACAAATTATGGTGTAGCCAATTTAAAAGGAGGTGAGGCAAGTTTCAATGGAGGTTTTTTGAAAAGAATAAACTGTACCACACATTATGGTGAAGCCAGTTTAAAAGGAGGTGAGGCAAGTTTCAATGGAGGTTTTATAACTGTACTCTAAATTATATATGGTGAAGCCAATTTAAATGGAGGTCAGGCAGGTTCAATGTAGGTTTTTTAAAAAGAATAAAGGGTACCACACATTATGGTGACGCCAGTTTGAAAGGAGGTGAGGCAAGTTTCAATGGAGGTTTTTTAAAAAGAATAAATGTACCACACATATCATGGTGAAGCCAGTTTAAAAGGAGGCGAGGCAGGTTTCAGTGGAGGTTTTTAAAAAAGAACAAATTATGGTGTAGCCAATTTAAAAGGAGGTGAGGCAAGTTTCAATGGAGGTTTTTTGAAAAGAATAAACTGTACCACACATTATGGTGAAGCCAGTTTAAAAGGAGGTGAGGCAAGTTTCAATGGAGGTTTTATAACTGTACTCTAAATTATGGTGAAGCCAATTTAAATGGAGGTCAGGCAGGTTTCAATGTAGGTTTTTTAAAAAGAATAAAGGGTACCACACATTATGGTGACGCCAGTTTGAAAGGAGGTGAGGCAAGTTTCAATGGAGGTTTTTTAAAAAGAATAAATGTACCACACATATCATGGTGAAGCCAGTTTAAAAGGAGGCGAGGCAGGTTTCAGTGGAGGTTTTTAAAAAAGAACAAATTATGGTGTAGCCAATTTAAAAGGAGGTGAGGCAAGTTTCAATGGAGGTTTTTAAAAAACTGTACTGGTATTATGGTGAAACCAATTTTAAAGGAGGTGAGGCAAGTTTTAATGGAGGTTTTTATAACTGTACTACAAATGATGGTGAAGCCAATTTAAAAGGAGGTGAGGCAAGTTCCAATGGAGTTTTTTATAACTACTACAAATGATGGTGAAGCCAATTTAAAAGGAGGTGAGGCAGGTTTCAATGGAGGTTTTTGAAAAAGAATAAACGGTACCACATATTATGGTGACGCCAGTTTAAATGGAGGTCAGACAAGTTTCAATGGAGGTTTTTTTTCAAAAGAAACTGTACCACACATATCATGGTGAAGCCAGTTTAAAAGGAGGCGAGGCAAGTTTCAATGGAGGTTTTTATAACTGTACTCTGAATTATGGTGAAGCCAATTTAAAAGGAGGTGAGGCAAGTTTCAATGGAGGTTTTTTGAAAAGAATAAACTGTACCACACATTATGGTGAAGCCAGTTTAAAAGGAGGTGAGGCAAGTTTCAATGGAGGTTTTATAACTGTACTCTAAATTATGGTGAAGCCAATTTAAATGGAGGTCAGGCAGGTTTCAATGTAGGTTTTTTAAAAAGAATAAAGGGTACCACACATTATGGTGACGCCAGTTTGAAAGGAGGTGAGGCAAATTTCAATGGAGATTTTTAAAAAGAATAAACTGTACTTCAAATGATGGTAAAGCCAACTTGAGAGGTGAGGAATGGAATGGATTTTATGTAGAAGCAAACTTTTCCATTCCCCCAATACGTAAAAATCCCCTTCCCAAAAATCCAATTATCACTGAAATGGAATATACATAATATATTTTTTTATAAGCCAGGTTATGCAAAATAATCATGTCATCCTTTGTCAACAAGAAATCTGTACATGTCCTCTGGAGAAAAAATAATACCTTGGCCGCCTTTTAATTTCTAAGTTTTGATTTTATTAGTATTTTACTTAGCAATTTGGCTGGCTTAACAAAATGCTTAAACTTGCATGCAGATCAGATCTCAGAATTTACCTTATCCAAAATGAGGTAAATACTAATACCCATTGTGATGTTATAAATTTTTATCCAAATAGTGCCAAATGTATGAATGAATTTCTGTGCGTTTCATTTTTGGATATGCAGACTTAAGTCTAGTAGATGGCCGACTTACATTTAGGCAAAATACTTAGCCAAAAAAATGCAATTGAATACCAACGATGGATAAGTATTTTACTCTAGCAAAATACTGAGTAAAATATACTTAAAATTGTGGCTTTAAGAATAGCATTGAATACTGGGGTACCCTGTTCCTCATCATCATTATTATCCCACTACCACACCAGTTTCTGCAGCACAAAGTTGAACTTTCATGGGTTGAGTCCATTTCAAAGCAAACACTCACTTTAACTTTCTCTTACAACATGACGTCCACACACTGGCAATCACATCATTACAACACCAACCGTCAGAGTACAACAGAACTGCAGTTACCATAGCATTACCCCAACACACCACTCAATTTTTAATTCATCCAAATGAAATATGACTGTGTTGCACAAAGAAAAACTATGTAGTCATAGTAGATTTTATTGACTTGCACATTTATAAGGCTATACATATATTTTGAGCGATTGCTCTGTTGTCTTCAGTGATAGTTCGTACCCACTGTGCTTATGGCCAACTTTGGTAAAGGCATACATTGAATAAACTTTTATAAGATACAGTTTTTAAACCTTGTATATGTACTGAAAATGATGACAGAATATTTTCTTAAAAAATAACATTAAAACTGCATGACAGGTCATACAACATATTTCAACATGAACTATTTCACAATTTGCCAACATGACAATAAATACTAAGCTTAAAAAATATAGAAGCTGATATTGGATGGAAAAGAAAATCTATGTCATACAGCTTGAAAGACATTACATATGTATGCACTTAATGGTATCTATATGATCATGAAGTTCTTCTACACAGCTTGATAATGTTGATTTATCCAGTTTGGCAAGTACTGTTGTGGTTGAGGCAAAGTTAAGGGTTGTTCTGAATACTAAACCCCATTTTGTGTAACAACATGAAATCTATCAGAGTAACATGAAATAGTACAAGAGACGAAAATACTAGCAGCTAGGCAAAATTTTTTACATAAATTTTTTTTTTCATATGCTCTTTGATATTTTTTCTCAACATAACGAAATTTGGCCAGCCACCCAAATATCAACAATAAGTTGCCAGTGAAGGTTCGTAGAAAATAACCAAAATAGTAATTCGGTTTTCCAAACGTATATTAGAACATTGGGTTATCCAAAAAAGTATTTTTTTTTTCTTCATACTGTCAAAATGTGAGGTTGTAAAAGTTGAAGACAAAATACAAGACTTCGATATCCGTGTTTTGCTCACTGCTAAGTAGTTGAACTACATATTACACATCGCATGCTTAAGTGAACCCCATATCTTGTTCTCTTATTTGAAGCTCTCACCAAACTTCTTCTGCATTCAATCAAGTACTAGCGAGGGATATTATTGATCAATATTATCAAGATAAATCATTTTACAGCTTAGGATGTGATTGTTCAAGATCAATGAGAATCTTTAAATCAATGTATTTACTGTTGGTATTGGGGTGTCTGGACACATATATAAACATACTCTTGCTGTTAAAAAGAACAAGTGATAATTACAATAGTTAACAGCAAGTATTAACTGCAGTTTGAGTAAATAAAAATATACACTATAATACAGTTTAAAATACGTTTATTTTCAGTACTGGCAGGCCTAGGATCATGATAAAAGATGATAAGATACTAAAAGTTGGCAAGTACTGTGTGCTAATGGCATGCATTCTAATCAAGTTTATGCACAAACATCTACAATGACTGTTATGTGGGCAGCAAAAATTGTGGCAAATTATGTTCAGAATGATATGAGACATTTTAACAATACTGAATAAAACACAAAGGTCATTTAGTCTTGCATCAAATAGTTATTGATCAGCCTCAATGCCGATTAATGCAACAAACAACTTGCCACACCTCTCAACTTGGCTTCACCATAATATGTATGACACTAATTTTCTTTTTTTTTAAATCCATTGAAACTTGCCTCAGCACCTCTTGGCTTCACCATAATTTGCAGTACAGTTTATTCTTTAAAAAAAAAACTCCATTGAAACCTGATGCCTCACCTCCATTTAAACTGGCTTCACCACCATGTGTGGTACAGTTTATTCTTTTTAAAAACCTCCATTGAAACTTGAATCACCTCCTTTGAAATTGGTTTCACCATAATGTGTGGTACAGTTTATTCTTTTTAAAAACCTCCATTGAAACTTGAATCACCTCCTTTAAAATTGGTTTCACCATAATGTGTGGTACAGTTTATTCTTTTTAAAAACCTCCATTGAAACTTGCCTCACCTCCTTTTAAACTGGCTTCACCATCATGTGTGGTACAGTTTATTCTTTTTAAAAACCTCCATTGAAACTTGCCTCACCTGCTTTTAAATTGGCTTCACCATAATGTGTGGTACAGTTTATTCTTTTTATAAACCTCCATTGAAACTTGCCTCACCTGCTTTTAAATTGGCTTCACCATAATTCAGAGTACAGTTATAAAAACCTCCATTGAAACTTGCCTCGCCTCCTTTTAAACTGGCTTCACCATGATATGTGTGGTACAGTTTATTCTTTTTAAAAAACCTCCATTGAAACTTGCCTCACCTGCTTTTAAATTGGCTTCACCATAATGTGTGGTACAGTTTATTCTTTTTATAAACCTCCATTGAAACTTGCCTCACCTGCTTTTAAATTGGCTTCACCATAATTCAGAGTACAGTTATAAAAACCTCCATTGAAACTTGCCTCGCCTCCTTTTAAACTGGCTTCACCATGATATGTGTGGTACAGTTTATTCTTTTTAAAAACCTCCATTGAAACTTGCCTCACCTGCTTTTAAATTGGCTTCACCATAATTCAGAGTACAGTTATAAATCCTCCATTGAAACTTGCCTCGCCTCCTTTTAAACTGGCTTCACCATGATATGTGTGGTACAGTTTATTCTTTTGAAAAAACCTCCATTGAAACCTGCCTCACCTCCTTTTAAATTGGCTTCACCATCATTTGTAGTAGTTATAAAAA
The DNA here is from genome assembly GCF_018143015.1 of Lytechinus variegatus. Classification (NCBI taxonomy): domain Eukaryota; kingdom Metazoa; phylum Echinodermata; class Echinoidea; order Temnopleuroida; family Toxopneustidae; genus Lytechinus; species Lytechinus variegatus. Next base: position 14,112,117 of record NC_054758.1, on the reverse strand, counting down.
ACTCCATTGGAACTTGCCTCACCTCCTTTTAAATTGGCTTCACCATCATGTGTGGTACAGTTTATTCTTTTTAAAAACCTCCATTGAAACTTGCCTCACCTGCTTTTAAATTGGCTTCACCATCATGTGTGGTACAGTTTATTCTTTATAAAAACCTCCATTGAAACTTGCCTCACCTGCTTTTAAATTGGCTTCACCATCATGTGTGGTACAGTTTATTCTTTTTAAAAACCTCCATTGAAACTTGCCTCACCTGCTTTTAAATTGGCTTCACCATAATTCAGAGTACAGTTATAAAAACCTCCATTGAAACTTGCCTCGCCTCCTTTTAAACTGGCTTCACCATGATATGTGTGGTACAGTTTATTCTTTTTAAAAAACCTCCATTGAAACTTGCCTCGCCTCCTTTTAAACTGGCTTCACCATGATATGTGTGGTACAGTTTATTCTTTTGAAAAAACCTCCATTGAAACTTGTCTCACCTCCATTTAAACTGGCGTCACCATAATGTGTGGTACCATTTATTCTTTTTTAAAAACCTCCATTGAAACTTGCCTCACCTGCTTTTAAATTGGCTTCACCATAATTCAGAGTACAGTTATAAAAACCTCCATTGAAACTTGCCTCGCCTCCTTTTAAACTGGCTTCACCATGATATGTGTGGTACAGTTTCTTTTGAAAAAACCTCCATTGAAACTTTTCTCACCTCCATTTAAACTGGCGTCACCATAATGTGTGGTACCGTTTATTCTTTATAAAAAACCTCCATTGAAACCTGCCTCACCTCCTTTTAAACTGGCTTCACTATAATGTGTTGTACAGTTTATTTTTTTTAATAACCTCCATTGAAACTTGCCTCACCTCCTTTCAAATTGGCTTCACCATGCAGGTATATTCCATTCTTTTTAAAAAACATTATTGTTCACTTCCCTTACTTAGATCAATTGGCTATAATTATACACTATTCTTCCCTTACAAAAAGAAAACCTGATTGTACTCCAGCCTCCCCTGATCTGACATTTGCCTCTATTACAGTATACGTCTACTGTACATAGAGTAATTATCTCTTTATATCGGAAACTTCGTTTAACCGAATTGCCATGCACTCTCTCCCATGCGGACAGCATGAAATAGTACACACACGTTATTGACAACTTCTCTCTGGAGCCAATGTTCCTCTCATATATCTCTCTAGCTCTGCTTGCATGCACTTCTGTGTGCTTGTTTGTATGGAACACACACGACCACAATCTAATGAATATTCATCGGCGAGAGTGACGTCATTTTACGAGTGTCCTTTCAAACTGAAGTATTAAGTGCCTACCGATTTTCACTGTTACTATGTGAGAATTTATCTTAAAAAAAAAGAAATTAAAATAAATATTTTTCAAAAAAAATCAAGAAGCTTACATGAGTGAAAAGCAATTCCTTCCCGGATTTCTTATAAACAGAATAAGCACTAAAAATAAAAACCTGTAGAGAAGGAAAAATTCTGAGTAAACAGTAGGTTATAGTTGGCAATGTATAGTGCTGCCTGTGACTTTAGCCATGGGATGGGGCAAAGGGATGCCAATTGAAGGGGAAGTTCACCCTGAAGAAAACTTTGTTGAAAAAAATAGCAAAAAAATAGTAAAAAATATTGGTGAAGGTTTGAGGAAAATCCGTTAAAGAGTAAGGAAGTTATTAGAGTTCAAAATTTTGGATTTGTGACGTCATAAACGAGCAGCTGCCCCATGTGTTATGTAATGTAAAATGTATGAATTTCAAATTTTGTATGGTTTCTGATGATTTAATTTAATTTTCTTTTCATGATCGGGTGTGAAATGATTTGTCTATTGATATACAAAAGTTACAGTGAAAACCATTTTCAATTTTCTGAGAAAATGACATTTCATTGATTTTTTACCATTCGCTATGTAGGAATGCTGCTCGCATATGACGTCACAAATCAAATAATTGAAATTCTAATTAGTTTTTAATTATTTGATGATTTTTTTCTAAATCTTCGGCAATATTTTTTATTATTTTTTCTGCTATTTTTACAATAAACTTTTTGTCAGGGTGAACTTCCCCTTTAATACATCTACCCGGGGTCACTACCATTGGCGAGCCATATAGTGGACACAATATTCTTGCAGATCGATGTCCACTGCCGGGCCAATGGCAGTGCCCCCCCCCCATCCCGACTGACTCTTGCCAATTAGGACCAGGGGTCGGTCCAATCAGCTAGCTCCCTTTGGCGTATAGATGAGGTGCATGCATGGGGCCATGCCCCCCCATAAATAACGAAATTCCATTCCCCCATTTGATTTTTTTTCAAACATTTTAGTGATTGTTTTACTAAATTGAATTAAGTTATCGTATAACTTAATTTTCTTGAGTGAAATGGATGCAAAGAAAATAAGTAAATTTTACTTAAAACTGCCAAACACATAAATACTTGAAAAAGTTAAGGCAATCTGGTTGAAACAATTTTATTGAGTAATTTCAACTATTTTTTTACAGTGTGGAGGGAAAAAAATTCAATAAACCTAATTTCATATAATAAAATACAAAATAACAAGTGGGGATGTGACATCATCAGCCAACCTAACAAATAGTCATAACGACTTTTTTCACAAAATAGTGATAAACTTTATAAATTCATTAAGTTTGTTATTTGTTATCCGATTTCGATGAAAGTTTTGCTCAGTAAATTCTACTCTATCTATTAAGCTATAAATACTTTCAGCCCGGACTAAGCTTTATCGACGAGTCCAGTGGTCAAGCACAAAGCAAAGGTAGGATCCGATCATTGTCGGAGCCGGGAATTGTTAGAGAGATTATTTATTCCCTGGTTGCTCAGAGGGTGTTTAACGAGAAATCTTCACATTGATCTTCATATTACAACCATGTTACAAGCTATGAATATCCTTGCATCTGATTGGCTGGTACCAACCTTGTCAATGTAAATCACTGACGTGCATGCATGTGTCGTGAAAATTCTATGGTATAATTACAACCGGAACTTTTGAATGGAATTCGGTAGGTTGACGTATATATAGGCTCTTATAGGCGATGTGCAGCTTCGATATGCGAACTTGATCTCCTGATCTCTCTTTCTTTCCTGAGTTTCTTCATCTATGGATATGGTGGCAATTGTAAGTCAACTTTCATTCATGCACTGTATATAGTAGTTTGGAAATGTAGGCCTATATATTCATTTAAAGAGAGAGGGGGAGGGAGGGATCGAGAGGGGGGAGAGGGGATCCTGCACTTGTCAAAGAAGTTTTACAGTCTCTCATTTCATCATCACCATTATTAATTAATTGATAGAGGCCTACATATACATGGGCCTATAGATACAGTTTTCGAAAATCATGAATTTCCCAGGAGTTTAGGCATTTCGATCATTTATTTGCACATTATGATAATTCAGTTAATTTTTCAATTCATTTAGACAGTTACTTTTTTTGTATAGGCCTAGATACAAGCAAGGAGCTTAAACACATACAAGGAGGCCTATACACTGTAAGAAAACGCTCTTTAAAATAAGCCAGTTATAGTTTCATTCTGCGCATGATCAGAGGAAGGTCATAGTTGGTACTAAAGTGACATGGTGGTTTAAAATCTAATGAGATGAGCACCAACTTTGATGTCTTGATTATTCATATATTCTTTTGATTTGTGATTTTTATTCACATCCACAAAGAACAACGATGTGTCCACGAACGACTGGTATTTCACAGTTTGCCAAGTAAACTGTACAGCATGCTATATGCATTCAAAGTAGAAATACCTTCATGGACATGATGGAGTGTTCCCTGGTGGGCGTTTCATAAAGCTGTTCGTAAGTTAAGAGCGACTTTAAGAACGACTGGTGATCCCTTAATGCGGTAAGTGGTATATTGTATTGGTGATGGTTTAGCGCGTAAGAAAGGTTCACCAGTCCTTCTTAAAGTCGCTCTTATCTTACGAACAGCTTTATGAAACGGCCCCCAGGTGTGCTATTCTAGTCACCGGGTGGGTGTTTCATGTTCGTAAAGTTACGAACAACTTTACGCACGACTGGAATATGTTCTTAGGTCATATATCAAATAGACAGGGATATCATTTACCACAAGAAAGGATCACCAGTCGTGTGTAAAGTCATTCGAATCTCACGTATGTACCCCTACCTGGTCTATTCAATTTCTTCAGCCTGCTATGTAAGGCATGCATACGTAATATCTTGCTTTGACATTTGACTATCATGCGTTCAAACGCAAGTCAAAAAATCAATCGCAAGTCCCAAATGCGCGCTGTTGATTGGTTGAAAATCAAGTTGCGCATGATTTTTTAGAGTTGCTTTTGATTGCAACTCTTTCTGCAACGGGCCCCGTATTTTAAGCACGTTGTACAAGTCCGTCACTCTAACATGCTACTATTCAAACTTTTTAAACAACTGTTGAAACTTTTTTAAAACAAGTTGTTTGGAGTTTAATCAATTTTAAACAACTTGTTCTTAGAGTGACAGGCTTAAACAACGTGAATTTATTTTAATATTTTGTATGGTATCTAAATTGGAAATTATTTAATTTCATTCTATTCTTGTTATGGTTTCAGAAAACAATGTATGGAGACCAAGGTGATAACATTTTCCAAGAGAGTCTAATGATTCACATCTAATGTCAGTTAATGACATTGAAACAATTTTCATTCCTCTTTTCTCTTCAAAGTATCATGAATGCTTTTTGTTGGTGCAGGAGGTATATATACGCAACAAAAAAGTAAGTCCCCCTAAATCAAATTGCTGTAACTTTTGAACGGAATAATCTTAAACTATGAAATTTCGTAGGTGTTTTTTTACACTCATTCGGCAACTCTTGGAGAAAAATGAGATTCATCGATTTAGTTATGCATAAGTAATCAAATATTTGAAAGTCACAAGAGTCGTTTTTCAGATCGTGTGAATACAAAGTTGGGCAAAGGTTGTTTTAGGTGAATTTTATGGTGTTGATGCTGTTTTACTATCCATCATTTAGCCACTTCACACAAAATTTTGATATCGTATGTTTATGGTTGAGTGAGCACAATGATTTGTGACGTATCATCATAGGGGCTTATGGCAGTATCCCCTATAAAACATGTTAAAATTGGAAAATGTTGGTCGCTCCCCCAATTACTCGGCCCCTCCCCATTTCAAAATTCTGGACCCACCACTGATTTGTCCATAAATTCAACTGATCCTGAGAAATTGTTAGGAAAAGGATGCATTTATGCAGTATAAAGAGTATTCATTTCCAAGTTTTCGAATGTGCTCGCTCAACCATGAAAATGCAAAAAGTTCGAAAGTGTGTGGTGATAAAACTGATGGATGATAAAAACCATGGGTGTCGATCCCGGGGGGGGGGGGGGGTGGGGGGATATATCACCCAATATTTCAAGTGGGGTGGCCTGTATTATCATCCCCCCCCCCCCAATATTTTAGGGTAGAACAATTTTAACAATGATGACAAAATGAAAAGTTTTATTATGATTATATAGTATGCCATCAATCAGTTTGTTTCTGTCGGACATTTAAACAGATGGGTGGAGGTTCAAACTGAAAAAGATTGAAATGTTTATGTACCGGTATATGATATTTTTCAACACATGACATAGGAGGACCCCGACGAAAAACAACTTTTGTTGATAGGGAGTTCCATCCCACCGGTGGTGAATGAATTAATTTTGATAAATCAATTAATTCAAAAGGGTGGAAAATAAACGGGAGTAAAAGGGTGGCAAGATAAACGGGGAAAGCCCTTTGGACGTAAATCCCAGAGGGGTAGATGTTGAAAAAGTACAAATTACTTTTGTCAGATTTACCCCTCCCCGCATCCAAGTGCATGATGTTTGTCCCATTTAAACATACCAAAAGGAAGATGTGCACAAAACGAAAATCACCCCTACTTTTACATCCAAATACCTTGACTTGAACGATAAGTTTTGGTCAATAATATTTTGCAGGAGAGCATTGATGTCCTCATTACCTATCTATGTGGAAATGAGGTGCCTAAGAGTGAGCCCATAATGGTCGTTTGGTGATCAGTAGCTCATATGTATGGTGCTTTTGTTGTATGCGGTTGGATGTAATTAATATTGAAATTTTATCATGTGACCCCATTTAGATACCTCTCATGAAAATATTGAGGTTCAGTGAGCTCAATATAATATGATCATATTTTCACAATTTTTTAATAAGTGAAGTCAATTACTGGTTTCAGAAAGAATAATCATTTATTTCTCTCTAAAGCGTATCTTCGGATATGAACATCGGATGTTTTTTTAATGTAATTCTTGTTATTGTTATGGACTTGAATGAATAAACTTGATTGATTTTTTTTATTTTGGCAAAAAGAAATCTCTTTTGAGTTTGGAAAGGGATGACAGTTTTGCATTCTATATGCACACTCATGAGGTACGTAAATTTCAATTTAACACATATATTAGCTGATATTACACACTGATGATTCAAGAAAATGTTTGAGTTTTGATTCTTGTTATGTTTGTTTTTGTTTCATGCACTTATAAAGCATTTAAAACATGTTAAAACCCGGAGTTAAAATCGTCTAAGGAATGACGGTAAGCCCGATGGCGCACGAGAAGCCACACAGTTTGTAATGTGTGCTAGTCTTAATTTGTCCGAATCTGCAGGGATTTTATCATCATGCATTGAGAAGAAAAAGATGTTGCCAGTCGGGTTAGATTTAAGAGAGAAGTGGCTAATCGCATTCCACATGTTCATTCAGGCGTGAATATTTAATTTGAATTACTGAAGCGTGTTAATTGGTCATGAACATAACAAAAAAGTTGAGGAAAGATCATTCTCAGTTACCAAAATGAAAAAAATACTTGCGTATGATATTAGAAATTCATAATTTTTGCTTTCATTAAATATTCATTGATCCGTGTAATGATGAATATTGTTGCAGATACTCTCCCCCAAAATAATTGCCAACTCGTCCACTCATCACATGGTCTACCTTCAATAAGACTAAGGCCATTCCGTCCATCAACATTTCGTCCAACAGCCATTTAGTCCAGTGACCATTTGGTCCAATCATCACTTTGTCCAATCACCAGTTTGTTTATGATCATTGTGTCTCATAACCATTTGGTCTAATATCCATTTTATTTTCATTCATTTCGCCCAATTCAAACTTAGTCCAATTAGACCAAATGGTATAACTAAATGGCTATATTAGACAAACTGGTTGTAAGAAGAAGTGGTGAGTGGATGAATGGCAGTTAGACAATAAACATAGTGGACGAACTGGGGAGCGTTTCATGAAAGGACTTGTCAGACGTTTTATCCGACAAGTCCTGTTTTATCCGACAGTTGCTATAGTAACAGTGCTTCTCAACCAATCAGAATCCAGGAAAGTTGTCAGATCTGACAACTTGTCGGACGAAAATATTGATGAAACGCCCCCCTGATGGCAGACCGAATGATAATGAGGAGATGGTAATTAATAATAATGATAGGCAATTGTATAATTATATCGCCAACTATCTAGAAATAATCTAATCCGATGCGCATTGTTTATCATAACTTTTACCCCGGCTTTAACTCGAGCTGCCTTTCGGCGCTCATGCATTCAAGGAATTAATCCTGCCGGGTAACCACTCACCTCACATGGGTTGAGTGTAGCACAATGTGGATAAACTTCTTGCTGAAGGAAACTACGCCATGGCTGGGATTTGAGCCCACGACCATCCCTTTCAAAGCGAAAAGACTAATCCACTGGGCAACAACGCTCTACAATTAGAAAAATTTGTATTAGATCAATTGAACATTTGTAAAATGTAGTTAATTTCTATCTGAAAGACGGTATCATCCTGCGAATGATGAGCCTACTGGGCTTGCCCCTTAAAAGTGTAGGAGAACGGAACGCCTAGACAGATTATGATTTCTTTTTCTTTCTTTTTTTTCTTTTATTTATATGATTGCAGTTAATTTCTGTCTGGTATAGGGTATCCTGTGAATAATGAGCCTACTGAGCTTGCCCCTTTAAGGATAAGTTCACCCCCAAAAAATGTTGATTTGAAAAATCAAACTTGCATAGTGCTGAAAATTTCATCAAAATCGGATGTAAATAAAAAAGTTATGACATTTTAAAGCTTCGCTTGTGTTTTTTTTGTAAAAAACAGTGACTTGCACAACTGGGTGACTCTGTCGATAGTGTCCATTACTCACTATTTTGTTTTTTAATGTTTGAATTATCTAATATTTCATTTTTTTAATAAATTTGACAATAAAGACAAACTTGACTGAACCATATAGTATTTAACAATGCTAATTCCACATGTTCAGGGAGGAATTAATCGTATCACTTGACAATGAGGAGAAAATTAGAATACTTCATATTTCATATAAAAAATACAAAAGAAAGAGTGACTGGATAACGTCATAGTCTCCTCTTTTGCATACCAGCAAGGATGTGCAAAAAAAATGTTTAGTGAAAATGAGCAAAAATTTAAAATGTCATAATTTTCCTAGTTAACATCCGATTTCGATGAAATTTTCGGTGTTATGCTTGTTGGATTTTAATCCTTTTATTCAATTCAATGCTTTGTTGGGGTTGGCTTGTCCTCATTTGTCTATGAAATTGTATCCTTAAAGTGTAGGAAAACGGAACGCCCAGACAAATTATTTTTTTTCTTCATTTTTTGAATTTGTAAAATGTAGTTAATAAGTTAATTTCGGTCTATGAGATGGTATCCTGTCAATGAGGAGCCCGTGCTCGACTTGTCCCTTAATTTGCAGGAGAATGGAACGCCCTATCAGATGCATATATGTATTTTTTTAGTATTTGTAAAATGTATTTCTGCTTGGGAGATGGTATCCTGTGAATGATGAGCCTACTTGGCTTGCAACTTAAAGTGTTGGAGAACGGAACGCCCAGACAAATTATCATTTTTTTTCTTCAGTTTTTGTATTTGTAAAATGTAGTTAATTTCTGTCTATGAGATGGTATCCTTTCAATGAGGAGCCCGTGCTCGGCTTGTCCCTTAATTTGCAGGAGAATGGAACGCCCTATCAGATGCATATATGTATTTTTTTAGTATTTGTAAAATGTATTTCTGCTTGGGAGATGGTATCCTGTGAATGATGAGCCTACTGGGCTTGCAACTTAAAGTGTTGGAGAACGGAACGCCCAGACAAATTATCATTTTTTTTCTTCATTTTTTGTATTTGTAAAATGTAGTTAATTTCTGTCTATGAGATGGTATCCTTTCAATGAGGAGCCCGTGCTCGGCTTGTCCCTTAATTTGCAGGAGAATGGAACGCCCTATCAGATGCATATATGTATTTTTTAGTATTTGTAAAATGTATTTCTGCTTGGGAGATGGTATCCTGTGAATGATGAGCCTACCGGGCTTGCCCTTTCAAGGGTAGGAGAACGGAATGCTCAGAAAGATTATTATTATTTTGTAGATTTAAGAATGTAGTTAATTTCTTCTGGGAGATGGTATCCTGTGAATGATGAGCCACTGGGCTTGCCCCTTAAAGTGTAGGAGAACGGAACGCCCAGACAGATTATGATTTTTTTTTTTTTTGTATTTTTAAAAATGTAGTTAATTTCTGTCTGGGAGATGGTATCCTGTGAATGATGAGCCACTGGGCTTGCCCCTTAAAGTGTAGGAGAACAGAACCCCCAGACAGATTACGATATTTTCTTGTTTATTTTTAGTATTTTTAAGAATGTAGTTAATTTCTGTATGGGAGATGGTATCCTGTGAATGATGGGCCTACTGGGCTTGCCCCTTAAGGTGTAGGAGAACGGAACGCCCAGACAGAGTTTTATATTTAATTTGTTTGTATTTGTAAGAATGTAGTTAATTTCTATCTGGGAGAAAGTTTAATGAGAATGATTTGTTTGTATTTGTAAGAATGTAGTTAATTTCTGTCTGGGAGATGGTATCCTGTGAATGATGAGCCTACTGGGCTTGCCCCTGAAAGTGTAGGAGAACGGAACGCCCAGACAGATTATGATTTTATTTATTTTTAGTATTTTTAAGAATGTAGTTAATTTCTGTCTGAGAGATGGTATCCTGTAAATTATGAGCCTACTGGGCTTGCCCCTTAAAGTGTAGGAGAACGGAACGCCCAGACAGAGTTTTTTTTTTAATTTATTTGTTTGTATTTGTAAGGATGTAGTTAAATTCTATATGGGAGAAAGTTTAATGTGAATGATTTGTTTGTATTTGTAAGAATGTAGTTAATTTCTGTCTGGGAGATGGTATCCTGTGAATGATGAGCCTACTGGGCTTGCCCCTCAAAGTGTAGGAGAACGGAACGCCCAGACAGATTATGATTTTATTTATTTTTAGTATTTTTAAGAATGTAGTTAATTTCTGTCTGAGAGATGGTATCCTGTGAATTATGAGCCTACTGGGCTTGTCCCTTAAAGTGTAGGAGAACGGAACGCTCAGACAGAGTTTTTTTTTATTTATTTGTTTGTATTTGTAAGAATGTAGTTAAATTCTATATGGGAGAAAGTTTAATGTGAATGATTTGTTTGTATTTGTAAGAATGTAGTTAATTTCTGTCTGGGAGATGGTATCCTGTGAATTATGAGCCTACTGGGCTTGCACCTTAAAGTGTAGGAGAACGGAACGCCCAGACAGAGTTTTTTTTTAATTTATTTGTTTGTATTTGTAAGGATGTAGTTAAATTCTATATGGGAGAAAGTTTAATGTGAATGATTTGTTTGTATTTGTAAGAATGTAGTTAATTTCTGTCTGGGAGATGGTATCCTGTGAATGATGAGCCTATTGGGCTTGCCCCTCAAAGTGTAGGAGAACGGAACGCCCAGACAGATTATGATTTTATTTATTTTTAGTATTTTTAAGAATGTAGTTAATTTCTGTCTGAGAGATGGTATCCTGTGAATTATGAGCCTACTGGGCTTGTCCCTTAAAGTGTAGGAGAACGGAACGCTCAGACAGAGTTTTTTTTTTTTAATTTATTTGTTTGTATTTGTAAGAATGTAGTTAAATTCTATATGGGAGAAAGTTTAATGTGAATGATTTGTTTGTATTTGTAAGAATGTAGTTAATTTCTGTCTGGGAGATGGTATCCTGTGAATGATGAGCCTACTGGGCTTGCCCCTCAAAGTGTAGGAGAACGGAACGCCCAGACAGATTATGATTTTATTTATTTTTAGTATTTTTAAGAATGTAGTTAATTTCTGTCTGGGAGATGGTATCCTGTGAATTATGAGCCTACTGGGCTTGCCCCTCAAAGTGTAGGAGAACGGAACGCCCAGACATATTATCGTGTGTTTTTTCTTTCATTTTTTGTATTTGTAAAATGTAGTTAATTTCTGTCTATGAGATGGTATCCTTTCAATGAGGAGCCCGTGCTCGGCTTGTCCCTTAATTTGCAGGAGAATGGAACGCCATATCAAATGCATATATGTATTTTTTTAGTATTTGTAAAATGTATTTCTGTTTGGGAGATGGTATCCTGTGAATGATGAGCCTACCGGGCTTGCCCCTTAAAGTGTAGGAGAAAGGAACGCCCAGAAAAATTATCATGTTTTTTTCTTTCATTTCTTGTATTTGTAAAATGTAGTTAATTTCTGTCTGGGAGATGGTATCCTGTGAATGATGAGCCTACTGTGCTTGCCCTTAAAGGGTAGGAGAACGGAATGCTCACAAAGTTTATTATTATTTTGTAGTTTTAAGAATGTAGTTAATTTCTTCTGGGAGATGGTATCCTGTGAATGATGAGCCTACTGGGCTTGCCCCTTAAAGTATAGGAGAACGGAACGCCCAGACAGAATATGGTTTTTCTTTATTTTTAGTATTTTTAAGAATGTAGTTAATTTCTATCTGGGAGAAAGTTTAATGTGAATGATTTGTTTGTATTTGTAAGAATGTAGTTAATTTCTGTCTGGGAGATGGTATCCTGTGAATGATAATAATAATAATAATTGTAAATTTATATTGCGCAATTTCTATTTGGATATACTCAATTGCGCATTATACTCAACTGAGCCTACTGGGCTTGCCCCTTAAAGTGTAGGAGAACGGAACGCCTAGACAGAGTTTTTTATTTTTTTTTGTATTTTTGTAAGAACGTAGTAAATTTTTGTCTGGGAGAAGGTATCCTGTGAATGATGAGCCTACTGGGCTTGCCCCTGAAGGTGTAGGAGAATGGAACGCCTAGCCAGAGTTTTTATTTTATTTTTTTTTATTTTTAAGAATGTAGTTAATTTCTGTCTGGGCGATGGTATCCTGTAAATGATGAGCCTACTGGGCTTGCCCTTTAGTCTAGGAGAACGGAACGCCTAGACAGAGTTTTTTTTTCATTTTCTTTTTGTATTTGTAAGAACGTAGTTAATTTTAGTCTGGGAGAAGGTATCTTGTGAATGATGAGCCTACTGGGCTTGCCCTTTACGTGTAGGAGAACGGAACGCCTAGACAGAGTTTTTTATTCTATTTTATTTTTTTTATTTGTAAGAATGTAGTTAATTTCTGTCCGGGAGATGGTATCCTATGAGCCTACTGGGCTTGCCCCTTAAAGTGTAGGAGAACGGAACGCCTAGACAGAGTTTATTTTATTTGTTTCTATTTGTAAGATTTTAGTAAATTTCTGTCTGGCAGAAGGTTTTCTGTGAATGATGAGCCTACTGAGCTTGCCCCTTAAAGGACAAGTTCACCCCCAACAAACTGTTGATTTGAATAAAAAGAGAAAAATTAAACTTGCATAGTGCTGAAAATTTCATCAAAATCGGATATAAAATAAGAAATTTATTACATTTTAAAGTTTCGCTTATTTTTTGTAATAAAAACAGTGACTTGCACAACCAAGTGACTCAGTCGATAATGTCCATTACTCACTATTTCTTTTGTTTTTATTGTTTGAATTATACAATATTTCATTATTTTTAGATTTGACAATAAGGACAAACTTAACTGAACCTAGTATTTAACAATGGTAATTCCATATGTTCAGGGGGGAATTAATCGTATCACTTGAAAATGAGGAGAAAATTAGAATACTTCATATTTCATTAAAAAAGTACAAAAGAAGTGACCGGATGATGTCATAGTCTCTTCTTTTGCATACCAGCAAGGATGTGCAAAAACTGTTTAGTGAAAATGAGCAAAATTTTAAAATGTCATAATTTTCCTATTTTACATCCGATTTTGATGAAATTTTCAGTGTCATGCTTGTTGGATTTTAATCTTTTTATTCGATTCAATGCTTTGTTGGGGTTGGCTGTCCTTTAATGTTTGTCTATGAGATTGTATTCTGTGAATGAGAAGCCTATATACAAGGCTTGTCCCTTAGTGTAGGAGAACGGAACACCCAGACAAATTATAATTTTTTCTTCATTTTTTGTAGTTAAACTCTGTCTATGAGATGGTATCCTGTCAATGAGGAGCCTATATGTACAAGTTTCCTGTGAATGGTTTGTTTGTATTTGTGAGAATGTAGTTAATTTCTGTCTGGGAGAAGGTATCCTGTGAATGATGAGCCTACCGGGCTTGCCCCTTAAAGTGTAGGAGAACAGAACGCCCAGACAGATTATGATAATTTCTTGTTTATTTTTCGTATTTTTAAGAATGTAGTTAATTTCTGTCTGGGAGATGGTATCCTGTGAATGATGGGCCTACTGGGCTTGCCCCTTTATGTGAAGGAGAACGGAACGCCCAGACAGATTTATGATTTTTGTTTATTTTTAGTATTTTTAAGAATGTAGTTAATTTCTGTCTGGGAGATGTTATCCTGTGAATGATGGGCCTACTGGGCTTGCTCCTTAAAGTTTAGGAGAACGGAACGCCCAGACAGATTATGATTTTTTTATTTGTTTTTAGTATTTTTAAGAATGTAGTTAATTTCTGTCTGGGAGATGTTATCCTGTGAATGATGGGCCTACTGGGCTTGCTCCTTAAAGTTTAGGAGAACGGAACGCCCAGACAGATTATGATTTTTTTATTTGTTTTTAGTATTTTTAAGAATGTAGTTAATTTCTGTCTGGGAGATGGTATCCTGTGAATGATGGGCATACTGGGCTTGCCCCTTAAAGTGTAGGAGAACGGAAAGCCCAGACAGATTTATGATTTTTGTTTATTTTTAGTATTTTTAAGAATGTAGTTAATTTCTGTCTGGGAGAAAGTTTCCTGTGAATGATGAGCCTTCTGGGCTTGCCCCTTGAAGTGTAGGAGAACGGAACGCCTAGACAGAGTTTTTTTTATTTATTTGTTTGTATTTGTAAGAGTTTAGTTAATTTCTATCTGGGAGAAGGTTTCCTGTGAATGATGAGCCTTCTGGGCTTGCCCTTAAAGTGTAGAAGAACAACAGAACGCCTAGACAGAGTTTTTTTTAATTTTATTTGTTTATATTTGTAAGAGTTGAATTAATTTCTGTCTGGGAGATGGCATCCAGTGAATGATGAGCCTACTGTGCTTGCCCTTTTAAGTGTAGGAGAACGGAATGCTCAGAAAGATTATTATTTTTTTGTAGTTGTAAGAATGTAGTTAATTTCTGTCTGGGAGATGGTATCCTGTGAATGATGGGCCTACTGGGCTTGCCCCTTAAAGTGTAGGAGAACGGAACGCCCAGACAGATTAATGATTTTTGTTTATTTTTAGTATTTTTAAGAATGTAGTTAATTTCTGTCTGGGAGAAGGCTTCCTGTGAATGATGATTCTTCTGGGCTTGCCCCTTAAGGTGTCGGAGAACGGAACGCCCAAACAGATTATCATTGTTTAAATTCATAGTTTTTGTGTAATGTAGTTAATTTCTGTCTGCATGGTCTGGGAGAAGGTATCCTGTGAATTGAGCCTACTGGGCTTGCCCCTTAAAGTGTAGGAGAACGGAACGCCCAGACAGATTATGATTTAATTTTTTTTTTGTATTTTAAAAATGTAGTTAATTTCTGTCTGGGAGATGGCATTCTGTGAATGATGAGCCTACTGGGCTTGACCCTTTAATTGTAGGAGAACGGAACGCCTAGACAGAGTTTTTTATTTATTTTTTTAGTATTTGTAAGAATGTAGTTAATTTCTGTCTGGGAGAAGGTTTCCTGTGAATGATGAGCCTTCTGGGCTTGCACCTTAAAGTGTAGGAGAACGGAACGCCTAGACAGAGTTTTTTTTATTTCATTTGTTTGCATTTTTAAGAATGTAGTTAATTTCTGTCTGGGAGATGGTATCCTGTGAATGATGTGCCTACTGGGCTTGCCCCTTAAAGTGAAGGAGAACCGAACGCCCAGACCTAGTTTTTTTTTATTTCATTTGTTTGTATTTGTAAGAATGTAGTTAATTTCTGTCTGGGAGAAGGTTTCCTGTGAATGATGAGCCTTCTGGGCTTGCCCCTTAAAGTGTAGGAGAACGGAACGCTCAGACCTATTTTTTTTATTTTATTTCTTGTATTTGTAAGAATGTAATTAATTTCTGTCTGGGAGAAGGCTTCCTGTGAATGATGTTTCTTCTGGGCTTGCCCCTTAAGGTGTCGGAGAACGGAACGCCCAAACAGATTATCATTGTTTAAATTCATAGTTTTTGTGTAATGTAGTTAATTTCTGTCTGCATGGTCTGGCAGAAGGTATCCTGTGAATTGAGCCTACTGGGCTTGCCCCTCAAAGTGTAGGAGAACGGAACGCCCAGACAGATTATGATTTAATTTATTTTTAGTATTTTAAAAAATGTAGTTAATTTCTGTCTGGGAGATGGCATCCTGTGAATAATGAGCCTACTGGGCTTGACCCTTTAATTGTAGGAGAACGGAACGCCTAGACAGAGTTTTTTATTTATTTTTTTAGTATTTGTAAGAATGTAGTTAATTTCTGTCTGGGAGAAGGTTTCCTGTGAATGATGAGCCTTCTGGGCTTGCCCCTTAAAGTGTAGGAGAACGGAACGCCTAGACAGAGTTTTTTTTTTATTTCATTTGTTTGCATTTTTAAGAATGTAGTTAATTTCTGTCTGGGAAATGGTATCCTGTGAATGATGTGCCTACTGGGCTTGCCCCTTAAAGTGAAGGAGAACGGAACGCCCAGACCTAGTTTTTTTTATTTTATTTGTTTGTATTTGTAAGAATGTAGTTAATTTCTGTCTGGGAGAAGGTTTCCTGTGAATGATGAGCCTTCTGGGCTTGCCCCTTAAAGTGTAGGAGAACGGAACGCCTAGACAGAGTTTTTTTTATTTCATTTGTTTGCATTTTTAAGAATGTAGTTAATTTCTGTCTGGGAGATGGTATCCTGTGAATGATGTGCCTACTGGGCTTGCCCCTTAAAGTGAAGGAGAACGGAACGCCCAGACCTAGTTTTTTTTATTTTATTTCTTGTATTTGTAAGAACGTAATTAATTTCTGTCTGGGAGAAGGCTTCCTGTGAATGATGATTCTTCTGGGCTTGCCCCTTAAGGTGTCGGAGAACGGAACGCCCAAACAGATTATCATTGTTTAAATTCATAGTTTTTGTGTAATGTAGTTAATTTCTGTCTGCATGGTCTGGCAGAAGGTATCCTGTGAATTGAGCCTACTGGGCTTGAGCCTACTGGGCTTGCCCCTTAAAGTGTAGGAGAACGGAACGCCCAGACAGATTATGATTTAATTTTTTTTTGTATTTTAAAAAATGTAGTTAATTTCTGTCTGGGAGATGGCATCCTGTGAATGATGAGCCTACTGGGCTTGACCCTTTAATTGTAGGAGAACGGAACGCCTAGACAGAGTTTTTTATTTATTTTTTTAGTATTTGTAAGAATGTAGTTAATTTCTGTCTGGGAGAAGGTTTCCTGTGAATGATGAGCCTTCTGGGCTTGCCCCTTAAAGTGTAGGAGAACGGTACGCCTAGACAGAGTTTTTTTTTATTTCATTTGTTTGCATTTTTAAGAATGTAGTTAATTTCTGTCTGGGAAATGGTATCCTGTGAATGATGTGCCTACTGGGCTTGCCCCTTAAAGTGAAGGAGAACGGAACGCCCAGACCTAGTTTTTTTTTATTTTATTTGTTTGTATTTGTAAGAATGTAGTTAATTTCTGTCTGGGAGAAGGTTTCCTGTGAATGATGAGCCTTCTGGGCTTGCCCCTTAAAGTGTAGGAGAACGGAACGCCTAGACAGAGTTTTTTTTATTTCATTTGTTTGCATTTTTAAGAATGTAGTTAATTTCTGTCTGGGAGATGGTATCCTGTGAATGATGTGCCTACTGGGCTTGCCCCTTAAAGTGAAGGAGAACGGAACGCCCAGACCTAGTTTTTTTTAATTTTATTTGTTTGTATTTGTAAGAATGTAGTTAATTTCTGTCTGGGAGAAGGTTTCCTGTGAATGATGAGCCTTCTGGGCTTGCCCCTTAAAGTGTAGGAGAACGGAACGCCCAGACCTAGTTTTTTTTATTTTATTTCTTGTATTTGTAAGAACGTAATTAATTTCTGTCTGGGAGAAGGCTTCCTGTGAATGATGATTCTTCTGGGCTTGCCCCTTAAGGTGTCGGAGAACGGAACGCCCAAACAGATTATCATTGTTTAAATTCATAGTTTTTGTGTAATGTAGTTAATTTCTGTCTGCATGGTCTGGCAGAAGGTATCCTGTGAATTGAGCCTACTGGGCTTGCCCCTTAAAGTGTAGGAGAACGGAACGCCTAGACAGAGTTTTTTTTATTTCATTTGTTTGCATTTTTAAGAATGTAGTTAATTTCTGTCTGGGAGATGGTATCCTGTGAATGATGAGCCTACTGGGCTTGCCCCTGAAAGTGTAGGAGAACGGAACGCCCAGACAGATTATGATTTTATTTATTTTTAGTATTTTTAAGAATGTAGTTAATTTCTGTCTGAGAGATGGTATCCTGTAAATTATGAGCCTACTGGGCTTGCCCCTTAAAGTGTAGGAGAACGGAACGCCCAGACAGAGTTTTTTTTTTAATTTATTTGTTTGTATTTGTAAGGATGTAGTTAAATTCTATATGGGAGAAAGTTTAATGTGAATGATTTGTTTGTATTTGTAAGAATGTAGTTAATTTCTGTCTGGGAGATGGTATCCTGTGAATGATGAGCCTACTGGGCTTGCCCCTCAAAGTGTAGGAGAACGGAACGCCCAGACAGATTATGATTTTATTTATTTTTAGTATTTTTAAGAATGTAGTTAATTTCTGTCTGAGAGATGGTATCCTGTGAATTATGAGCCTACTGGGCTTGTCCCTTAAAGTGTAGGAGAACGGAACGCTCAGACAGAGTTTTTTTTTATTTATTTGTTTGTATTTGTAAGAATGTAGTTAAATTCTATATGGGAGAAAGTTTAATGTGAATGATTTGTTTGTATTTGTAAGAATGTAGTTAATTTCTGTCTGGGAGATGGTATCCTGTGAATTATGAGCCTACTGGGCTTGCACCTTAAAGTGTAGGAGAACGGAACGCCCAGACAGAGTTTTTTTTTAATTTATTTGTTTGTATTTGTAAGGATGTAGTTAAATTCTATATGGGAGAAAGTTTAATGTGAATGATTTGTTTGTATTTGTAAGAATGTAGTTAATTTCTGTCTGGGAGATGGTATCCTGTGAATGATGAGCCTATTGGGCTTGCCCCTCAAAGTGTAGGAGAACGGAACGCCCAGACAGATTATGATTTTATTTATTTTTAGTATTTTTAAGAATGTAGTTAATTTCTGTCTGAGAGATGGTATCCTGTGAATTATGAGCCTACTGGGCTTGTCCCTTAAAGTGTAGGAGAACGGAACGCTCAGACAGAGTTTTTTTTTTAATTTATTTGTTTGTATTTGTAAGAATGTAGTTAAATTCTATATGGGAGAAAGTTTAATGTGAATGATTTGTTTGTATTTGTAAGAATGTAGTTAATTTCTGTCTGGGAGATGGTATCCTGTGAATGATGAGCCTACTGGGCTTGCCCCTCAAAGTGTAGGAGAACGGAACGCCCAGACAGATTATGATTTTATTTATTTTTAGTATTTTTAAGAATGTAGTTAATTTCTGTCTGCGAGATGGTATCCTGTGAATTATGAGCCTACTGGGCTTGCCCCTTTAAGAGCAGGAGAACGGAACGCCCAGACATATTATCGTGTGTTTTTCTTTCATTTTTTGTATTTGTAAAATGTAGTTAATTTCTGTCTATGAGATGGTATCCTTTCAATGAGGAGCCCGTGCTCGGCTTGTCCCTTAATTTGCAGGAGAATGGAACGCCATATCAAATGCATATATGTATTTTTTTAGTATTTGTAAAATGTATTTCTGTTTGGGAGATGGTATCCTGTGAATGATGAGCCTACCGGGCTTGCCCCTTAAAGTGTAGGAGAAAGGAACGCCCAGAAAAATTATCATGTTTTTTTCTTTCATTTCTTGTATTTGTAAAATGTAGTTAATTTCTGTCTGGGAGATGGTATCCTGTGAATGATGAGCCTACTGTGCTTGCCCTTAAAGGGTAGGAGAACGGAATGCTCACAAAGTTTATTATTATTTTGTAGTTTTAAGAATGTAGTTAATTTCTTCTGGGAGATGGTATCCTGTGAATGATGAGCCTACTGGGCTTGCCCCTTAAAGTATAGGAGAACGGAACGCCCAGACAGAATATGGTTTTTCTTTATTTTTAGTATTTTTAAGAATGTAGTTAATTTCTATCTGGGAGAAAGTTTAATGTGAATGATTTGTTTGTATTTGTAAGAATGTAGTTAATTTCTGTCTGGGAGATGGTATCCTGTGAATGATAATAATAATAATAATTGTAAATTTATATTGCGCAATTTCTATTTGGATATACTCAATTGCGCATTATACTCAACTGAGCCTACTGGGCTTGCCCCTTAAAGTGTAGGAGAACGGAACGCCTAGACAGAGTTTTTTATTTTTTTTTGTATTTTTGTAAGAACGTAGTAAATTTTTGTCTGGGAGAAGGTATCCTGTGAATGATGAGCCTACTGGGCTTGCCCCTGAAGGTGTAGGAGAATGGAACGCCTAGCCAGAGTTTTTATTTTATTTTTTTTTATTTTTAAGAATGTAGTTAATTTCTGTCTGGGCGATGGTATCCTGTAAATGATGAGCCTACTGGGCTTGCCCTTTAGTCTAGGAGAACGGAACGCCTAGACAGAGTTTTTTTTTCATTTTCTTTTTGTATTTGTAAGAACGTAGTTAATTTTAGTCTGGGAGAAGGTATCTTGTGAATGATGAGCCTACTGGGCTTGCCCTTTACGTGTAGGAGAACGGAACGCCTAGACAGAGTTTTTTATTCTATTTTATTTTTTTTATTTGTAAGAATGTAGTTAATTTCTGTCCGGGAGATGGTATCCTATGAGCCTACTGGGCTTGCCCCTTAAAGTGTAGGAGAACGGAACGCCTAGACAGAGTTTATTTTATTTGTTTCTATTTGTAAGATTTTAGTAAATTTCTGTCTGGCAGAAGGTTTTCTGTGAATGATGAGCCTACTGAGCTTGCCCCTTAAAGGACAAGTTCACCCCCAACAAACTGTTGATTTGAATAAAAAGAGAAAAATTAAACTTGCATAGTGCTGAAAATTTCATCAAAATCGGATATAAAATAAGAAATTTATTACATTTTAAAGTTTCGCTTATTTTTTGTAATAAAAACAGTGACTTGCACAACCAAGTGACTCAGTCGATAATGTCCATTACTCACTATTTCTTTTGTTTTTATTGTTTGAATTATACAATATTTCATTATTTTTAGATTTGACAATAAGGACAAACTTAACTGAACCTAGTATTTAACAATGGTAATTCCATATGTTCAGGGGGAATTAATCGTATCACTTGAAAATGAGGAGAAAATTAGAATACTTCATATTTCATTAAAAAAGTACAAAAGAAGTGACCGGATGATGTCATAGTCTCTTCTTTTGCATACCAGCAAGGATGTGCAAAAACTGTTTAGTGAAAATGAGCAAAATTTTAAAATGTCATAATTTTCCTATTTTACATCCGATTTTGATGAAATTTTCAGTGTCATGCTTGTTGGATTTTAATCTTTTTATTCGATTCAATGCTTTGTTGGGGTTGGCTGTCCTTTAATGTTTGTCTATGAGATTGTATTCTGTGAATGAGAAGCCTATATACAAGGCTTGTCCCTTAGTGTAGGAGAACGGAACACCCAGACAAATTATAATTTTTTCTTCATTTTTTGTAGTTAAACTCTGTCTATGAGATGGTATCCTGTCAATGAGGAGCCTATATGTACAAGTTTCCTGTGAATGGTTTGTTTGTATTTGTGAGAATGTAGTTAATTTCTGTCTGGGAGAAGGTATCCTGTGAATGATGAGCCTACCGGGCTTGCCCCTTAAAGTGTAGGAGAACAGAACGCCCAGACAGAGTATGATAATTTCTTGTTTATTTTTCGTATTTTTAAGAATGTAGTTAATTTCTGTCTGGGAGATGGTATCCTGTGAATGATGGGCCTACTGGGCTTGCCCCTTTATGTGAAGGAGAACGGAACGCCCAGACAGATTTATGATTTTTGTTTATTTTTAGTATTTTTAAGAATGTAGTTAATTTCTGTCTGGGAGATGTTATCCTGTGAATGATGGGCCTACTGGGCTTGCTCCTTAAAGTTTAGGAGAACGGAACGCCCAGACAGATTATGATTTTTTTATTTGTTTTTAGTATTTTTAAGAATGTAGTTAATTTCTGTCTGGGAGATGTTATCCTGTGAATGATGGGCCTACTGGGCTTGCTCCTTAAAGTTTAGGAGAACGGAACGCCCAGACAGATTATGATTTTTTTATTTGTTTTTAGTATTTTTAAGAATGTAGTTAATTTCTGTCTGGGAGATGGTATCCTGTGAATGATGGGCATACTGGGTTTGCCCCTTAAAGTGTAGGAGAACGGAAAGCCCAGACAGATTTATGATTTTTGTTTATTTTTAGTATTTTTAAGAATGTAGTTAATTTCTGTCTGGGAGAAAGTTTCCTGTGAATGATGAGCCTTCTGGGCTTGCCCCTTGAAGTGTAGGAGAACGGAACGCCTAGACAGAGTTTTTTTTATTTTATTTGTTTGTATTTGTAAGAGTTTAGTTAATTTCTATCTGGGAGAAGGTTTCCTGTGAATGATGAGCCTTCTGGGCTTGCCCTTAAAGTGTAGAAGAACAACAGAACGCCTAGACAGAGTTTTTTTTAATTTTATTTGTTTATATTTGTAAGAGTTGAATTAATTTCTGTCTGGGAGATGGCATCCAGTGAATGATGAGCCTACTGTGCTTGCCCTTTTAAGTGTAGGAGAACGGAATGCTCAGAAAGATTATTATTTTTTTGTAGTTGTAAGAATGTAGTTAATTTCTGTCTGGGAGATGGTATCCTGTGAATGATGGGCCTACTGGGCTTGCCCCTTAAAGTGTAGGAGAACGGAACGCCCAGACAGATTAATGATTTTTGTTTATTTTTAGTATTTTTAAGAATGTAGTTAATTTCTGTCTGGGAGAAGGCTTCCTGTGAATGATGATTCTTCTGGGCTTGCCCCTTAAGGTGTCGGAGAACGGAACGCCCAAACAGATTATCATTGTTTAAATTCATAGTTTTTGTGTAATGTAGTTAATTTCTGTCTGCATGGTCTGGGAGAAGGTATCCTGTGAATTGAGCCTACTGGGCTTGCCCCTTAAAGTGTAGGAGAACGGAACGCCCAGACAGATTATGATTTAATTTTTTTTTTGTATTTTAAAAATGTAGTTAATTTCTGTCTGGGAGATGGCATTCTGTGAATGATGAGCCTACTGGGCTTGACCCTTTAATTGTAGGAGAACGGAACGCCTAGACAGAGTTTTTTATTTATTTTTTTAGTATTTGTAAGAATGTAGTTAATTTCTGTCTGGGAGAAGGTTTCCTGTGAATGATGAGCCTTCTGGGCTTGCACCTTAAAGTGTAGGAGAACGGAACGCCTAGACAGAGTTTTTTTTATTTCATTTGTTTGCATTTTTAAGAATGTAGTTAATTTCTGTCTGGGAGATGGTATCCTGTGAATGATGTGCCTACTGGGCTTGCCCCTTAAAGTGAAGGAGAACCGAACGCCCAGACCTAGTTTTTTTTATTTCATTTGTTTGTATTTGTAAGAATGTAGTTAATTTCTGTCTGGGAGAAGGTTTCCTGTGAATGATGAGCCTTCTGGGCTTGCCCCTTAAAGTGTAGGAGAACGGAACGCTCAGACCTATTTTTTTTATTTTATTTCTTGTATTTGTAAGAATGTAATTAATTTCTGTCTGGGAGAAGGCTTCCTGTGAATGATGTTTCTTCTGGGCTTGCCCCTTAAGGTGTCGGAGAACGGAACGCCCAAACAGATTATCATTGTTTAAATTCATAGTTTTTGTGTAATGTAGTTAATTTCTGTCTGCATGGTCTGGCAGAAGGTATCCTGTGAATTGAGCCTACTGGGCTTGCCCCTCAAAGTGTAGGAGAACGGAACGCCCAGACAGATTATGATTTTATTTATTTTTAGTATTTTAAAAAATGTAGTTAATTTCTGTCTGGGAGATGGCATCCTGTGAATAATGAGCCTACTGGGCTTGACCCTTTAATTGTAGGAGAACGGAACGCCTAGACAGAGTTTTTTATTTATTTTTTTAGTATTTGTAAGAATGTAGTTAATTTCTGTCTGGGAGAAGGTTTCCTGTGAATGATGAGCCTTCTGGGCTTGCCCCTTAAAGTGTAGGAGAACGGAACGCCTAGACAGAGTTTTTTTTTTATTTCATTTGTTTGCATTTTTAAGAATGTAGTTAATTTCTGTCTGGGAAATGGTATCCTGTGAATGATGTGCCTACTGGGCTTGCCCCTTAAAGTGAAGGAGAACGGAACGCCCAGACCTAGTTTTTTTTATTTTATTTGTTTGTATTTGTAAGAATGTAGTTAATTTCTGTCTGGGAGAAGGTTTCCTGTGAATGATGAGCCTTCTGGGCTTGCCCCTTAAAGTGTAGGAGAACGGAACGCCTAGACAGAGTTTTTTTTATTTCATTTGTTTGCATTTTTAAGAATGTAGTTAATTTCTGTCTGGGAGATGGTATCCTGTGAATGATGTGCCTACTGGGCTTGCCCCTTAAAGTGAAGGAGAACGGAACGCCCAGACCTAGTTTTTTTTATTTTATTTCTTGTATTTGTAAGAACGTAATTAATTTCTGTCTGGGAGAAGGCTTCCTGTGAATGATGATTCTTCTGGGCTTGCCCCTTAAGGTGTCGGAGAACGGAACGCCCAAACAGATTATCATTGTTTAAATTCATAGTTTTTGTGTAATGTAGTTAATTTCTGTCTGCATGGTCTGGCAGAAGGTATCCTGTGAATTGAGCCTACTGGGCTTGCCTCTTAAAGTGTAGGAGAACGGAACGCCCAGACAGATTATGATTTAATTTTTTTTTGTATTTTAAAAAATGTAGTTAATTTCTGTCTGGGAGATGGCATCCTGTGAATGATGAGCCTACTGGGCTTGACCCTTTAATTGTAGGAGAACGGAACGCCTAGACAGAGTTTTTTATTTATTTTTTTAGTATTTGTAAGAATGTAGTTAATTTCTGTCTGGGAGAAGGTTTCCTGTGAATGATGAGCCTTCTGGGCTTGCCCCTTAAAGTGTAGGAGAACGGAACGCCTAGACAGAGTTTTTTTTATTTCATTTGTTTGCATTTTTAAGAATGTAGTTAATTTCTGTCTGGGAAATGGTATCCTGTGAATGATGTGCCTACTGAGCTTGCCCCTTAAAGTGAAGGAGAACGGAACGCCCAGACCTAGTTTTTTTTTATTTTATTTGTTTGTATTTGTAAGAATGTAGTTAATTTCTGTCTGGGAGAAGGTTTCCTGTGAATGATGAGCCTTCTGGGCTTGCCCCTTAAAGTGTAGGAGAACGGAACGCCTAGACAGAGTTTTTTTTATTTCATTTGTTTGCATTTTTAAGAATGTAGTTAATTTCTGTCTGGGAGATGGTATCCTGTGAATGATGTGCCTACTGGGCTTGCCCCTTAAAGTGAAGGAGAACGGAACGCCCAGACCTAGTTTTTTTAATTTTATTTGTTTGTATTTGTAAGAATGTAGTTAATTTCTGTCTGGGAGAAGGTTTCCTGTGAATGATGAGCCTTCTGGGCTTGCCCCTTAAAGTGTAGGAGAACGGAACGCCCAGACCTAGTTTTTTTTATTTTATTTCTTGTATTTGTAAGAACGTAATTAATTTCTGTCTGGGAGAAGGCTTCCTGTGAATGATGATTCTTCTGGGCTTGCCCCTTAAGGTGTCGGAGAACGGAACGCCCAAACAGATTATCATTGTTTAAATTCATAGTTTTTGTGTAATGTAGTTAATTTCTGTCTGCATGGTCTGGCAGAAGGTATCCTGTGAATTGAGCCTACTGGGCTTGCCCCTTAAAGTGTAGGAGAACGGAACGCCCAGACAGATTATGATTTAATTTTTTTTTGTATTTTAAAAAATGTAGTTAATTTCTGTCTGGGAGATGGCATCCTGTGAATAATGAGCCTACTGGGCTTGACCCTTTAATTGTAGGAGAACGGAACGCCTAGACAGAGTTTTTTATTTATTTTTTTAGTATTTGTAAGAATGTAGTTAATTTCTGTCTGGGAGAAGGTTTCCTGTGAATGATGAGCCTTCTGGGCTTGCCCCTTAAAGTGTAGGAGAACGGAACGCCTAGACAGATTTTTTTTTTTATTTCATTTGTTTGCATTTTTAAGAATGTAGTTAATTTCTGTCTGGGAGATGGTATCCTGTGAATGATGTGCCTACTGGGCTTGCCCCTTAGGGTGTCGGAGAACGGAACGCCCAAACAGATTATCATTGTTTAAATTCATAGTTTTTGTGTAATGTAGTTAATTTCTGTCTGCATGGTCTGGGAGAAGGTATCCTGTGAATTGAGCCTACTGGGCTTGCCCCTTAAAGTGTAGGAGAACGGAACGCCCAGACAGATTATGATTTAATTTTTTTTTTTGTATTTTAAAAATGTAGTTAATTTCTGTCTGGGAGATGGCATTCTGTGAATGATGAGCCTACTGGGCTTGACCCTTTAATTGTAGGAGAACGGAACGCCTAGACAGAGTTTTTTATTTATTTTTTTAGTATTTGTAAGAATGTAGTTAATTTCTGTCTGGGAGAAGGTTTCCTGTGAATGATGAGCCTTCTGGGCTTGCACCTTAAAGTGTAGGAGAACGGAACGCCTAGACAGAGTTTTTTTTATTTCATTTGTTTGCATTTTTAAGAATGTAGTTAATTTCTGTCTGGGAGATGGTATCCTGTGAATGATGTGCCTACTGGGCTTGCCCCTTAAAGTGAAGGAGAACCGAACGCCCAGACCTAGTTTTTTTTTATTTCATTTGTTTGTATTTGTAAGAATGTAGTTAATTTCTGTCTGGGAGAAGGTTTCCTGTGAATGATGAGCCTTCTGGGCTTGCCCCTTAAAGTGTAGGAGAACGGAACGCTCAGACCTATTTTTTTATTTTATTTCTTGTATTTGTAAGAATGTAATTAATTTCTGTCTGGGAGAAGGCTTCCTGTGAATGATGTTTCTTCTGGGCTTGCCCCTTAAGGTGTCGGAGAACGGAACGCCCAAACAGATTATCATTGTTTAAATTCATAGTTTTTGTGTAATGTAGTTAATTTCTGTCTGCATGGTCTGGCAGAAGGTATCCTGTGAATTGAGCCTACTGGGCTTGCCCCTCAAAGTGTAGGAGAACGGAACGCCCAGACAGATTATGATTTTATTTATTTTTAGTATTTTAAAAAATGTAGTTAATTTCTGTCTGGGAGATGGCATCCTGTGAATAATGAGCCTACTGGGCTTGACCCTTTAATTGTAGGAGAACGGAACGCCTAGACAGAGTTTTTTATTTATTTTTTTAGTATTTGTAAGAATGTAGTTAATTTCTGTCTGGGAGAAGGTTTCCTGTGAATGATGAGCCTTCTGGGCTTGCCCCTTAAAGTGTAGGAGAACGGAACGCCTAGACAGAGTTTTTTTTATTTCATTTGTTTCCATTTTTAAGAATGTAGTTAATTTCTGTCTGGGAAATGGTATCCTGTGAATGATGTGCCTACTGGGCTTGCCCCTTAAAGTGAAGGAGAACGGAACGCCCAGACCTAGTTTTTTTTATTTTATTTGTTTGTATTTGTAAGAATGTAGTTAATTTCTGTCTGGGAGAAGGTTTCCTGTGAATGATGAGCCTTCTGGGCTTGCCCCTTAAAGTGTAGGAGAACGGAACGCCTAGACAGAGTTTTTTTTATTTCATTTGTTTGCATTTTTAAGAATGTAGTTAATTTCTGTCTGGGAGATGGTATCCTGTGAATGATGTGCCTACTGGGCTTGCCCCTTAAAGTGAAGGAGAACGGAACGCCCAGACCTAGTTTTTTTTATTTTATTTCTTGTATTTGTAAGAACGTAATTAATTTCTGTCTGGGAGAAGGCTTCCTGTGAATGATGATTCTTCTGGGCTTGCCCTTTAAGGTGTCGGAGAACGGAACGCCCAAACAGATTATCATTGTTTAAATTCATAGTTTTTGTGTAATGTAGTTAATTTCTGTCTGCATGGTCTGGCAGAAGGTATCCTGTGAATTGAGCCTACTGGGCTTGCCCCTTAAAGTGTAGGAGAACGGAACGCCCAGACAGATTATGATTTAATTTTTTTTTGTATTTTAAAAAATGTAGTTAATTTCTGTCTGGGAGATGGCATCCTGTGAATGATGAGCCTACTGGGCTTGACCCTTTAATTGTAGGAGAACGGAACGCCTAGACAGAGTTTTTTATTTATTTTTTTAGTATTTGTAAGAATGTAGTTAATTTCTGTCTGGGAGAAGGTTTCCTGTGAATGATGAGCCTTCTGGGCTTGCCCCTTAAAGTGTAGGAGAACGGAACGCCTAGACAGAGTTTTTTTTATTTCATTTGTTTGCATTTTTAAGAATGTAGTTAATTTCTGTCTGGGAAATGGTATCCTGTGAATGATGTGCCTACTGGGCTTGCCCCTTAAAGTGAAGGAGAACGGAACGCCCAGACCTAGTTTTTTTTTATTTTATTTGTTTGTATTTGTAAGAATGTAGTTAATTTCTGTCTGGGAGAAGGTTTCCTGTGAATGATGAGCCTTCTGGGCTTGCCCCTTAAAGTGTAGGAGAACGGAACGCCTAGACAGAGTTTTTTTTATTTCATTTGTTTGCATTTTTAAGAATGTAGTTAATTTCTGTCTGGGAGATGGTATCCTGTGAATGATGTGCCTACTGGGCTTGCCCCTTAAAGTGAAGGAGAACGGAACGCCCAGACCTAGTTTTTTTAATTTTATTTGTTTGTATTTGTAAGAATGTAGTTAATTTCTGTCTGGGAGAAGGTTTCCTGTGAATGATGAGCCTTCTGGGCTTGCCCCTTAAAGTGTAGGAGAACGGAACGCCCAGACCTAGTTTTTTTTATTTTATTTCTTGTATTTGTAAGAACGTAATTAATTTCTGTCTGGGAGAAGGCTTCCTGTGAATGATGATTCTTCTGGGCTTGCCCCTTAAGGTGTCGGAGAACGGAACGCCCAAACAGATTATCATTGTTTAAATTCATAGTTTTTGTGTAATGTAGTTAATTTCTGTCTGCATGGTCTGGCAGAAGGTATCCTGTGAATTGAGCCTACTGGGCTTGCCCCTTAAAGTGTAGGAGAACGGAACGCCCAGACAGATTATGATTTAATTTATTTTTAGTATTTTAAAAAATGTAGTTAATTTCTGTCTGGGAGATGGCATCCTGTGAATAATGAGCCTACTGGGCTTGACCCTTTAATTGTAGGAGAACGGAACGCCTAGACAGAGTTTTTTATTTATTTTTTTAGTATTTGTAAGAATGTAGTTAATTTCTGTCTGGGAGAAGGTTTCCTGTGAATGATGAGCCTTCTGGGCTTGCCCCTTAAAGTGTAGGAGAACGGAACGCCTAGACAGATTTTTTTTTATTTCATTTGTTTGCATTTTTAAGAATGTAGTTAATTTCTTTCTGGGAGATGGTATCCTGTGAATGATGTGCCTACTGGGCTTGCCCCTTAGAGTGTAGGAGAACGGAACGCCCAGACCTAGTTTTTTTTTATTTTATTTGTTTGTATTTGTAAGAATGTAGTTAATTTCTGTCTGGGAGAAGGTTTCCTGTGAATGATGAGCCTTCTGGGCTTGCCCCTTAAAGTGTAGGAGAACGGAACGCCTAGACAGAGTTTTTTTTATTTCATTTGTTTGCATTTTTAAGAATGTAGTTAATTTCTGTCTGGGAGATGGTATCCTGTGAATGATGTGCCTACTGGGCTTGCCCCTTAAAGTGAAGGAGAACGGAACGCCCAGACCTAGTTTTTTTTTAATTTTATTTGTTTGTATTTGTAAGAATGTAGTTAATTTCTGTCTGGGAGAAGGTTTCCTGTGAATGATGAGCCTTCTGGGCTTGCCCCTTAAAGTGTAGGAGAACGGAACGCTCAGACCTATTTTTTTTATTTTATTTCTTGTATTTGTAAGAATGTAATTAATTTCTGTCTGGGAGAAGGCTTCCTGTGAATGATGTTTCTTCTGGGCTTGCCCCTTAAGGTGTCGGAGAACGGAACGCCCAAACAGATTATCATTGTTTAAATTCATAGTTTTTGTGTAATGTAGTTAATTTCTGTCTGCATGGTCTGGCAGAAGGTATCCTGTGAATTGAGCCTACTGGGCTTGCCCCTCAAAGTGTAGGAGAACGGAACGCCCAGACAGATTATGATTTAATTTATTTTTAGTATTTTAAAAAATGTAGTTAATTTCTGTCTGGGAGATGGCATCCTGTGAATAATGAGCCTACTGGGCTTGACCCTTTAATTGTAGGAGAACGGAACGCCTAGACAGAGTTTTTTATTTATTTTTTTAGTATTTGTAAGAATGTAGTTAATTTCTGTCTGGGAGAAGGTTTCCTGTGAATGATGAGCCTTCTGGGCTTGCCCCTTAAAGTGTAGGAGAACGGAACGCCTAGACAGAGTTTTTTATTTCATTTGTTTGCATTTTTAAGAATGTAGTTAATTTCTGTCTGGGAAATGGTATCCTGTGAATGATGTGCCTACTGGGCTTGCCCCTTAAAGTGAAGGAGAACGGAACGCCCAGACCTAGTTTTTTTTATTTTATTTGTTTGTATTTGTAAGAATGTAGTTAATTTCTGTCTGGGAGAAGGTTTCCTGTGAATGATGAGCCTTCTGGGCTTGCCCCTTAAAGTGTAGGAGAACGGAACGCCTAGACAGAGTTTTTTTATTTCATTTGTTTGCATTTTTAAGAATGTAGTTAATTTCTGTCTGGGAGAT
This sequence comes from Lytechinus variegatus, assembly GCF_018143015.1. Taxonomy (NCBI): domain Eukaryota; kingdom Metazoa; phylum Echinodermata; class Echinoidea; order Temnopleuroida; family Toxopneustidae; genus Lytechinus; species Lytechinus variegatus. The sequence continues at coordinate 14,081,918 of NC_054758.1, read as the reverse complement.
GGTATCCTGTGAATGATGTGCCTACTGGGCTTGCCCCTTAAAGTGAAGGAGAACGGAACGCCCAGACCTAGTTTTTTTTATTTTATTTCTTGTATTTGTAAGAACGTAATTAATTTCTGTCTGGGAGAAGGCTTCCTGTGAATGATGATTCTTCTGGGCTTGCCCCTTAAGGTGTCGGAGAACGGAACGCCCAAACAGATTATCATTGTTTAAATTCATAGTTTTTGTGTAATGTAGTTAATTTCTGTCTGCATGGTCTGGCAGAAGGTATCCTGTGAATTGAGCCTACTGGGCTTGCCCCTTAAAGTGTAGGAGAACGGAACGCCCAGACAGATTATGATTTAATTTTTTTTTAGTATTTTAAAAAATGTAGTTAATTTCTGTCTGGGAGATGGCATCCTGTGAATAATGAGCCTACTGGGCTTGACCCTTTAATTGTAGGAGAACGGAACGCCTAGACAGAGTTTTTTATTTATTTTTTTAGTATTTGTAAGAATGTAGTTAATTTCTGTCTGGGAGAAGGTTTCCTGTGAATGATGAGCCTTCTGGGCTTGCCCCTTAAAGTGTAGGAGAACGGAACGCCTAGACAGAGTTTTTTTTTTATTTCATTTGTTTGCATTTTTAAGAATGTAGTTAATTTCTGTCTGGGAGATGGTATCCTGTGAATGATGTGCCTACTGGGCTTGCCCCTTAAAGTGAAGGAGAACGGAACGCCCAGACCTAGTTTTTTTTTATTTTATTTGTTTGTATTTGTAAGAATGTAGTTAATTTCTGTCTGGGAGAAGGTTTCCTGTGAATGATGAGCCTTCTGGGCTTGCCCCTTAAAGTGTAGGAGAACGGAACGCCTAGACAGAGTTTTTTTTATTTCATTTGTTTGCATTTTTAAGAATGTAGTTAATTTCTGTCTGGGAGATGGTATCCTGTGAATGATGTGCCTACTGGGCTTGCCCCTTAAAGTGAAGGAGAACGGAACGCCCAGACCTAGTTTTTTTTAATTTTATTTGTTTGTATTTGTAAGAATGTAGTTAATTTCTGTCTGGGAGGTTTCCTGTGAATGATGAGCCTTCTGGGCTTGCCCCTTAAAGTGTAGGAGAACGGAACGCCCAGACCTAGTTTTTTTTATTTTATTTCTTGTATTTGTAAGAACGTAATTAATTTCTGTCTGGGAGAAGGCTTCCTGTGAATGATGATTCTTCTGGGCTTGCCCCTTAAGGTGTCGGAGAACGGAACGCCCAAACAGATTATCATTGTTTAAATTCATAGTTTTTGTGTAATGTAGTTAATTTCTGTCTGCATGGTCTGGCAGAAGGTATCCTGTGAATTGAGCCTACTGGGCTTGCCCCTTAAAGTGTAGGAGAACGGAACGCCCAGACAGATTATGATTTAATTTTTTTTTGTATTTTAAAAAATGTAGTTAATTTCTGTCTGGGAGATGGCATCCTGTGAATGATGAGCCTACTGGGCTTGACCCTTTAATTGTAGGAGAACGGAACGCCTAGACAGAGTTTTTTATTTATTTTTTTAGTATTTGTAAGAATGTAGTTAATTTCTGTCTGGGAGAAGGTTTCCTGTGAATGATGAGCCTTCTGGGCTTGCCCCTTAAAGTGTAGGAGAACGGAACGCCTAGACAGATTTTTTTTATTTCATTTGTTTGCATTTTTAAGAATGTAGTTAATTTCTGTCTGGGAGATGGTATCCTGTGAATGATGTGCCTACTGGGCTTGCCCCTTAAAGTGAAGGAGAACGGAACGCCAGACCTAGTTTTTTTTATTTTATTTGTTTGTATTTGTAAGAATGTAGTTAATTTCTGTCTGGGAGAAGGTTTCCTGTGAATGATGAGCCTTCTGGGCTTGCCCCTTAAAGTGTAGGAGAACGGAACGCCTAGACAGAGTTTTTTTTATTTCATTTGTTTGCATTTTTAAGAATGTAGTTAATTTCTGTCTGGGAGATGGTATCCTGTGAATGATGTGCCTACTGGGCTTGCCCCTTAAAGTGAAGGAGAACGGAACGCCCAGACCTAGTTTTTTTAATTTTATTTGTTTGTATTTGTAAGAATGTAGTTAATTTCTGTCTGGGAGAAGGTTTCCTGTGAATGATGAGCCTTCTGGGCTTGCCCCTTAAAGTGTAGGAGAACGGAACGCCCAGACCTAGTTTTTTTTATTTTATTTCTTGTATTTGTAAGAACGTAATTAATTTCTGTCTGGGAGAAGGCTTCCTGTGAATGATGATTCTTCTGGGCTTGCCCCTTAAGGTGTCGGAGAACGGAACGCCCAAACAGATTATCATTGTTTAAATTCATAGTTTTTGTGTAATGTAGTTAATTTCTGTCTGCATGGTCTGGCAGAAGGTATCCTGTGAATTGAGCCTACTGGGCTTGCCCCTTAAAGTGTAGGAGAACGGAACGCCCAGACAGATTATGATTTAATTTTTTTTTGTATTTTAAAAAATGTAGTTAATTTCTGTCTGGGAGATGGCATCCTGTGAATGATGAGCCTACTGGGCTTGACCCTTTAATTGTAGGAGAACGGAACGCCTAGACAGAGTTTTTTATTTATTTTTTTAGTATTTGTAAGAATGTAGTTAATTTCTGTCTGGGAGAAGGTTTCCTGTGAATGATGAGCCTTCTGGGCTTGCCCCTTAAAGTGTAGGAGAACGGAACGCCTAGACAGAGTTTTTTTTTTATTTCATTTGTTTGCATTTTTAAGAATGTAGTTAATTTCTGTCTGGGAAATGGTATCCTGTGAATGATGTGCCTACTGGGCTTGCCCCTTAAAGTGAAGGAGAACGGAACGCCCAGACCTAGTTTTTTTTTATTTTATTTGTTTGTATTTGTAAGAATGTAGTTAATTTCTGTCTGGGAGAAGGTTCCTGTGAATGATGAGCCTTCTGGGCTTGCCCCTTAAAGTGTAGGAGAACGGAACGCCTAGACAGAGTTTTTTTTATTTCATTTGTTTGCATTTTTAAGAATGTAGTTAATTTCTGTCTGGGAGATGGTATCCTGTGAATGATGTGCCTACTGGGCTTGCCCTTAAAGTGAAGGAGAACGGAACGCCCAGACCTAGTTTTTTTAATTTTATTTGTTTGTATTTGTAAGAATGTAGTTAATTTCTGTCTGGGAGAAGGTTTCCTGTGAATGATGAGCCTTCTGGGCTTGCCCCTTAAAGTGTAGGAGAACGGAACGCCCAGACCTAGTTTTTTTTATTTTATTTCTTGTATTTGTAAGAACGTAATTAATTTCTGTCTGGGAGAAGGCTTCCTGTGAATGATGATTCTTCTGGGCTTGCCCCTTAAGGTGTCGGAGAACGGAACGCCCAAACAGATTATCATTGTTTAAATTCATAGTTTTTGTGTAATGTAGTTAATTTCTGTCTGCATGGTCTGGCAGAAGGTATCCTGTGAATTGAGCCTACTGGGCTTGCCCCTTAAAGTGTAGGAGAACGGAACGCCCAGACAGATTATGATTTAATTTTTTTTTGTATTTTAAAAAATGTAGTTAATTTCTGTCTGGGAGATGGCATCCTGTGAATAATGAGCCTACTGGGCTTGACCCTTAAAGTGTAGGAGAACGGAACGCCTAGACAGAGTTTTTTATTTATTTTTTTAGTATTTGTAAGAATGTAGTTAATTTCTGTCTGGGAGAAGGTTTCCTGTGAATGATGAGCCTTCTGGGCTTGCCCCTTAAAGTGTAGGAGAACGGAACGCCTAGACAGAGTTTTTTTTTTTATTTCATTTGTTTGCATTTTTAAGAATGTAGTTAATTTCTGTCTGGGAGATGGTATCCTGTGAATGATGTGCCTACTGGGCTTGCCCCTTAAAGTGAAGGAGAACGGAACGCCCAGACCTAGTTTTTTTTAATTTTATTTGTTTGTATTTGTAAGAATGTAGTTAATTTCTGTCTGGGAGAAGGTTTCCTGTGAATGATGAGCCTTCTGGGCTTGCCCCTTAAAGTGTAGGAGAACGGAACGCCTAGACAGAGTTTTTTTTATTTCATTTGTTTGCATTTTTAAGAATGTAGTTAATTTCTGTCTGGGAGATGGTATCCTGTGAATGATGTGCCTACTGGGCTTGCCCCTTAAAGTGAAGGAGAACGGAACGCCCAGACCTAGTTTTTTTTAATTTTATTTGTTTGTATTTGTAAGAATGTAGTTAATTTCTGTCTGGGAGAAGGTTTCCTGTGAATGATGAGCCTTCTGGGCTTGCCCCTTAAAGTGTAGGAGAACGGAACGCTCAGACCTATTTTTTTTATTTTATTTCTTGTATTTGTAAGAATGTAATTAATTTCTGTCTGGGAGAAGGCTTCCTGTGAATGATGTTTCTTCTGGGCTTGCCCCTTAAGGTGTCGGAGAACGGAACGCCCAAACAGATTATCATTGTTTAAATTCATAGTTTTTGTGTAATGTAGTTAATTTCTGTCTGCATGGTCTGGCAGAAGTATCCTGTGAATTGAGCCTACTGGGCTTGCCCCTTAAAGTGTAGGAGAACGGAACGCCCAGACAGATTATGATTTAATTTTTTTTTTGTATTTTAAAAAATGTAGTTAATTTCTGTCTGGGAGATGGCATCCTGTGAATGATGAGCCTACTGGGCTTGACCCTTTAATTGTAGGAGAACGGAACGCCTAGACAGAGTTTTTTATTTTTTTTTTAGTATTTGTAAGAATGTAGTTAATTTCTGTCTGGGAGAAGGTTTCCTGTGAATGATGAGCCTTCTGGGCTTGCCCCTTAAAGTGTAGGAGAACGGAACGCCTAGACAGAGTTTTTTTATTTCATTTGTTTGCATTTTTAAGAATGTAGTTAATTTCTGTCTGGGAAATGGTATCCTGTGAATGATGTGCCTACTTGGCTTGCCCCTTAAAGTGAAGGAGAACGGAACGCCCAGACCTAGTTTTTTTTATTTTATTTGTTTGTATTTGTAAGAATGTAGTTAATTTCTTTCTGGGAGAAGGTTTCCTGTGAATGATGAGCCTTCTGGGCTTGCCCCTTAAAGTGTAGGAGAACGGAACGCCTAGACAGAGTTTTTTTTATTTCATTTGTTTGCATTTTTAAGAATGTAGTTAATTTCTGTCTGGGAGATGGTATCCTGTGAATGATGTGCCTACTGGGCTTGCCCCTTAAAGTGAAGGAGAACGGAACGCCCAGACCTAGTTTTTTTTATTTTATTTCTTGTATTTGTAAGAACGTAATTAATTTCTGTCTGGGAGAAGGCTTCCTGTGAATGATGATTCTTCTGGGCTTGCCCCTTAAGGTGTCGGAGAACGGAACGCCCAAACAGATTATCATTGTTTAAATTCATAGTTTTTGTGTAATGTAGTTAATTTCTGTCTGCATGGTCTGGCAGAAGGTATCCTGTGAATTGAGCCTACTGGGCTTGCCCCTCAAAGTGTAGGAGAACGGAACGCCCAGACAGATTATGATTTAATTTATTTTTAGTATTTTAAAAAATGTAGTTAATTTCTGTCTGGGAGATGGCATCCTGTGAATAATGAGCCTACTGGGCTTGACCCTTTAATTGTAGGAGAACGGAACGCCTAGACAGAGTTTTTTATTTATTTTTTTAGTATTTGTAAGAATGTAGTTAATTTCTGTCTGGGAGAAGGTTTCCTGTGAATGATGAGCCTTCTGGGCTTGCCCCTTAAAGTGTAGGAGAACGGAACGCCTAGACAGAGTTTTTTTTTTATTTCATTTGTTTGCATTTTTAAGAATGTAGTTAATTTCTGTCTGGGAGATGGTATCCTGTGAATGATGTGCCTACTGGGCTTGCCCCTTAGAATGAAGGAGAACGGAACGCCCAGACCTAGTTTTTTTTTATTTTATTTGTTTGTATTTGTAAGAATGTAGTTAATTTCTGTCTGGGAGAAGGTTTCCTGTGAATGATGAGCCTTCTGGGCTTGCCCCTTAAAGTGTAGGAGAACGGAACGCCTAGACAGAGTTTTTTTTATTTCATTTGTTTGCATTTTTAAGAATGTAGTTAATTTCTGTCTGGGAGATGGTATCCTGTGAATGATGTGCCTACTGGGCTTGCCCCTTAAAGTGAAGGAGAACGGAACGCCCAGACCTAGTTTTTTTTAATTTTATTTGTTTGTATTTGTAAGAATGTAGTTAATTTCTGTCTGGGAGAAGGTTTCCTGTGAATGATGAGCCTTCTGGGCTTGCCCCTTAAAGTGTAGGAGAACGGAACGCCCAGACCTAGTTTTTTTTATTTTATTTCTTGTATTTGTAAGAACGTAATTAATTTCTGTCTGGGAGAAGGCTTCCTGTGAATGATGATTCTTCTGGGCTTGCCCCTTAAGGTGTCGGAGAACGGAACGCCCAAACAGATTATCATTGTTTAAATTCATAGTTTTTGTGTAATGTAGTTAATTTCTGTCTGCATGGTCTGGCAGAAGGTATCCTGTGAATTGAGCCTACTGGGCTTGCCCCTTAAAGTGTAGGAGAACGGAACGCCCAGACAGATTATGATTTAATTTTTTTTTGTATTTTAAAAAATGTAGTTAATTTCTGTCTGGGAGATGGCATCCTGTGAATGATGAGCCTACTGGGCTTGACCCTTTAATTGTAGGAGAACGGAACGCCTAGACAGAGTTTTTTATTTATTTTTTTAGTATTTGTAAGAATGTAGTTAATTTCTGTCTGGGAGAAGGTTTCCTGTGAATGATGAGCCTTCTGGGCTTGCCCCTTAAAGTGTAGGAGAACGGAACGCCTAGACAGATTTTTTTTATTTCATTTGTTTGCATTTTTAAGAATGTAGTTAATTTCTGTCTGGGAGATGGTATCCTGTGAATGATGTGCCTACTGGGCTTGCCCCTTAAAGTGAAGGAGAACGGAACGCCCAGACCTAGTTTTTTTTTTTTTTATTTGTTTGTATTTGTAAGAATGTAGTTAATTTCTGTCTGGGAGAAGGTTTCCTGTGAATGATGAGCCTTCTGGGCTTGCCCCTTAAAGTGTAGGAGAACGGAACGCCTAGACAGAGTTTTTTTTATTTCATTTGTTTGCATTTTTAAGAATGTAGTTAATTTCTGTCTGGGAGATGGTATCCTGTGAATGATGTGCCTACTGGGCTTGCCCCTTAAAGTGAAGGAGAACGGAACGCCCAGACCTAGTTTTTTTTAATTTTATTTGTTTGTATTTGTAAGAATGTAGTTAATTTCTGTCTGGGAGAAGGTTTCCTGTGAATGATGAGCCTTCTGGGCTTGCCCCTTAAAGTGTAGGAGAACGGAACGCCCAGACCTAGTTTTTTTTTATTTTATTTCTTGTATTTGTAAGAACGTAATTAATTTCTGTCTGGGAGAAGGCTTCCTGTGAATGATGATTCTTCTGGGCTTGCCCCTTAAGGTGTCGGAGAACGGAACGCCCAAACAGATTATCATTGTTTAAATTCATAGTTTTTGTGTAATGTAGTTAATTTCTGTCTGCATGGTCTGGCAGAAGGTATCCTGTGAATTGAGCCTACTGGGCTTGCCCCTCAAAGTGTAGGAGAACGGAACGCCCAGACAGATTATGATTTTATTTTTTTTTAGTATTTTAAAAAATGTAGTTAATTTCTGTCTGGGAGATGGCATCCTGTGAATAATGAGCCTACTGGGCTTGACCCTTTAATTGTAGGAGAACGGAACGCCTAGACAGAGTTTTTTATTTATTTTTTTAGTATTTGTAAGAATGTAGTTAATTTCTGTCTGGGAGAAGGTTTCCTGTGAATGATGAGCCTTCTGGGCTTGCCCCTTAAAGTGTAGGAGAACGGAACGCCTAGACAGAGTTTTTTTTATTTCATTTGTTTGCATTTTTAAGAATGTAGTTAATTTCTGTCTGGGAGATGGTATCCTGTGAATGATGTGCCTACTGGGCTTGCCCCTTAGAATGTAGGAGAACGGAAGGCTTAGACAGATTATGATTACTGTTTTTTATTTTTAGTATTTTTAACAATGTAGTTAATTTCTGTCTGGGAGATGGTATCCTGTGAATGATGAGCCTACTTGTCTTGCCCCTTAAAATGTAGGAGAACGGAATGCCCAGACAGATGATCATTGTTTAAATTCATAATTTTTGTGTAATGTAGTTAATTTCTGTCTGGGAGAAGGTATCCTGTGAATTATGAGCCTACTGGGCTTGCCCCTTAGAGTGTAGGAGAACGGAAGGCTAAGACAGATTATGATTACTGTTTTTTTATTTTTAGTATTTGTAAGAATGTAGTTAATTTTTGTCTGGGAGATGGTATCCTGTGAATGAGGAGCCTACTTGGCTTGCCCCTTAAAGGTCAAGTCCACCTCAGAAAAATTTTGATTCGAATCAATAGACAAAAATCAGACAAGCACAATGCTGAAAATTTCATCAAAATCGGATGTAAAATAAGGAAGTTATGACATTTCAAAGTTTCGCTTATTTTCAACAAAATAGTGATATGAACGAGCCAGTAACATCCAAATGAGAGAGTCGATGATGTCACTCACTCACTATTTCTTTTGTTTTTTATTGTTTGAATTATACAATATTTCAATTTTTACGAATTTGACGATTAGGACCTCTCTGCCTGAAGCACAAAATGTTAAAGTAATGGAATTCCACGTGTTCAGGGAGGAATAACAATATTCCATATTTCATATAATAAAATACAAAAGAAATAGTGAGTTAGTGATGTCATCAACTCTCTCATTTGGATGTAACTGGCTCGTTCATATAACTATTTTGTTGAAAATAAGCGAAACTTTAAAATGTCATAATGTCTTATTTTACATCCGATTTTGATTAAATTTTCAGTGTTATGCTTGTTGAATTTTTCTCTTTTTATTCAAATCAAGGTTTTTGTTGGGGTGGACTTGTCCTATAAGGTGTAGGAGAACGGAACGCCCTAACAGATTATCATTGTTTAAATTCATAGTTTTTGTGTAATGTAGTTAATTTCTGTCTGGGCTTGCCCCTTAAAGTGTAGGAGAACGGAACGCCCAGACAGATTATGATTTTCATTTTATGTTTTTTAGTATTTGTAAGAATGTAGTTAATTTCTGTCTGGGAGATGGTATCCTGTGAATGATGAGCCTACTGGGCTTGCCCCTTAAAGTGTAGGAGAACGGAACGCCCAGACAGATTATTATTTTCATTTTGGAAGTTTTTTTCAATGTACTTCTTTACAGTCTGGAAATGGTATCCTGTGAATGATGAGCCTACTGGGCTTGCCCCTTAAAGTGTAGGAGAACGGAACGCCCAGACAGATTATCAGGTTTTTTTTTTTTTTTTGGGGGGGGTTGCATTTATAAAATATAGTTAATTTCTGTGTGGGAGATGGTATCCTGTGAATGATGAGCATACTAGGCTTGCCCCTCAAAGTGTATAAAGTGTAGGAGAACGGAATGCCCAGACAGATTATCATTTAATTTTTTGTAGTTGTTAGAATGTAGGTATTTTTTGTCTGGGATATGGTATCCTGTGAATGATGAGCCTACAGGGCTTGCCCCTGTAGAAGAAGGGAACGCCTAGACAGATTGTCGGTGTTTTTGCATTTGTAAAATGTAGTTAATTTCGGTCTGGGAGATGGTATCCTGTGAATGATGAGCCTCCCGGCTTGCCCCTTAAAGTGTAGGAGAACGGAACGCCCAGACAGATTTTCAGGGTTTTGGGGAGGGGTGTTTGCATTTGTAAAATGTAGTTAATTTCTGTCTGGGAGATTGTATCCTGTGAATGATGAGCTTACTGGGCTTACCCCAAATGTAAGAGAACGGAACCCCTAGACAGATTGTCGGTTTTTTTGCATTTGTAAAATGTAGTTAATTTCTGTCTGGGAGATGGTATCCTGTGAATGATGAGCCTACTGGGCTTGCCCCTTAAAGTGTAGGAGAACGGAACGCCCAGACAAATTATCAGGGTTTTTTTTGGGGGGTTGCATTTGTAAAATGTAGTTAATTTCGGTCTGGGAGATAGTATCCTGTGAATGAAGAGCCTACTCGGCTTTTCCCTTAAAGTGTAATATGTGTACGAGAACGAAATGCCCAGACAGATTATTATTTAATTCTTATTTTTTGTCAGGGATATGGCATCCTGTGAGTGATGAGCCTACAACACTGTTAAAAAACCCGTGATTTTACAGAAAATAAACAGAAGATTTTGCACTGAAAGCAATAACAGAATCATTCTGTAAATTCATAAAACAGGAATTTTTCTGCAATTTAACATAACAGGTCTGTTAAAAAAGGGGAAAAGGGTGTTTTATTCAAGGAAATTTGTAAGATTCCATACACCAAATACCAAATTCCTGTAAGATTACGCAATTCAATAAGATTACTGATGATCTCGAGACTCTGCTGCAGGAACTTCTTTTATTTTAAGGATAAATTAAACAGTGAAGGCTTGCCCCTTAAAGTGTAGAAGAACGGAACGCCTAGACGGATAGTAGGTGTTTTTTTTTTTGGTTTTTTTGCATTTGTAAAATGTAGTTAATTTCTGTCTGGGAGATGGTATCCTGGAATGATGAGCCTACTGGGCTAGCCCCTTAATGTGTAGGAGAACGGAACGCCTAGACAGAGTTTTTTTTATTTTATTTTGTTTTTTGTATTTGTAAGAACGTAGTTAATTTTTGTCTGGGAGAAGGTATCCTGTAATGATGAGCCTTCTGGGCTTGCCCCTTAAAGTGTAGGAGAACGGAACGCCTAGACAGAGGTTTTTTTTAATTTTTTTTTTGTATTTGTAAGAATGTAGTTAATTTCTGTCTGGGAGAAGGTATCTGGTGAATGATGAGCCTACTGAGCTTGCCCTTAAAGGACAAGTTCACCCCAACAAAATGCTGACTTGAATACATAGAGAAAATCAAACTTGCATAGTGCTGAAAATTTCATCAAAAATCGGATGTAAAATGAAAAAGTTATGACCTTTTAAAATTTCGCTTTTTTTGTAAAAAACAGTGACTTGCACAACTAGGTGACTCAGTCAATGATGTCCATTACTCACTATTTCTTTTGTTTCTTATTGTTTAAATATACAATATTTCATTTTTTTTTATAGATTTGACAATAATGACAAACTTGACTGAACCATATAGTATTCAACAATGCTAATTCCACATGTTCAGGGAGGAATTAATCGTATCACTTGACAATGAGAAATTAGAATACTTCATATTTCATATAAAAATTACAAAAGAAAGAGTGACTGGATGACGTCATAGTCTCCTCTTTTGTATACCAGCAAGGATGTGCAAAAAACTGTTTAGTAAAAATGAGCGAAATTTTAAAACGTCATAACTTTTCTTTTTAACATCCAATTTTGATGAAATTTTCGGTGTAATGCTTGTTGGATTTTAATCTTTTTATTCAATTCAATTCTTTGTTGGGGTTGGCTTGTCCTTAAATTTTTGTTTGAGACTGTATCCTGTGAATGACAAGCCTATATACTGGGCTTGCCCCTTAAAGTTTAGGAGAACGGAACGCCCAGACAAATTATCATTTTTCCTTAATTTTTTTGTATTTTTAAAGTATAGTTAATTTCTGTCTATGAGATGGTATCCTGTAAATGAGTAGCCTATAATTGGGCTTGCCCCTTATTTTGAAGGGGAATGGAACGCCATATGAGATATATATATATATTTTTTTGAGTATTTGTAAAATCGATTTCTGTCTGGGAGATGGCATCCTGTGAATGATGAGCCTACTGGGCTTGCCCCATCAAGTGTAAGAAAACCGAACACCCAGACAGATTATTATTTTTCTTTGTATTTGTAAGAATATATTTAATTTTTGTCTGGGAGAAGGTTTGCTGTGAATGATGAGCCTTCTGGGCTTGCCCCTTAAAGTGTAGGAGAACGGAACGCCTAGACAGAATATGACTATTTTTTTCATTTGTAGTGTTTGTAAGAATGTAGTCAATTTCTGTGAGGGAGATATGGCATCCTGTGAATGATGAGCCTACTGGGCTTGCCCCTTAAAGTGTAAGAAAACCGAACGCCCAGACAGATTATCATTATTTTTTTAGATTTGTAAGAATGTAGTTAATTTCTGTCTGGGAGAGGGTATCCTGTGAATGATGAGCCTACTGGGATTGCCACCTAAAGTGTAGGAGAACGGAACGCCCAGACAGATTATGATTATTTGTTTTATTTTAGTATTTGTAAGAAATTATTTTTTGTCTGGGAGAAGGTATCGCCCAGAACGGAACGCCCAGAGAGAATATTATTTTGTCTTATTTTTTTTCCCAATGTCGTTAATTTATGTCTGAAAAATGGTATCCCCTGATTGATAAGCCTACTGGGCTTGCCCCTCCAACATGTTCAAGGGTAGGAGAACGGAACGCCCAGACAAATTATTATTTTTTTTTGTAGTTTTAAGAATGTAGTTAATTTTTGTATGTTAAACTACTTGGCTTGCCCCTTAAAGCGTAGGAGAACAGAACGCCCAGACTGAATATAATTTTTTTTTTATTCTTATACAGTTTAAAAAAAATTGTAGTCAATTTCTGTCTGGGAGATGGTATCCTGTGAATAATGAGCCTACTGGGCTTGCCTCTTCAAGGGTAGGAGAAAGGAATGCCCAGACAGATTATCGTGTGTGTTTTTTTCTCATTTTTTTTGTATTTGTAAAATGAAGTCAATTTCTGTCTGGGAGATGGTATTGATGAACCTACTGGGCTTTACCTTTAAAATGTAGGAGAACGGAGCACCCAGACAGATTATCCTTTTTTATTATTTGTCTTTGTAAAATGTAGTTAAAAGTAAAGTCCACCCCAGGAAAATGCTGACTTGAATAAAAAGAGAAAAATCAAACCATGCACATGTACATGGGTCATCTGCACTACATTAACGGCAAATTAGCTGGTTAGGAAGGTAACCATTTATGCGCACAAGTAGGCCGTAAAACAACTTAAAAATTTCTGGTTTTCAGGCTTTAATATCAACAGATTTCGAGCTCTCATCGATATAGATTGATAGATAAGGTAACAGTTTAATAAAATCCTTATAATGAAATTTTCTTTTTTCCAGAATGGAATATCGATATCGACAAGTTTCATCTCACGATTAGGAAGAGGAATAGGAAAATAGTCATATTCATAATGATGACAAAATGTCCTTACAATTTTCTCGGGTGCTTTGTCTAAATATATTAATAATTTTTTTAAATCGGCTCGCGCTTCGCGCTTGCATCATTTGTGAAGTACGATTCATATCCACTTCACAATTTCCCTATACGATGCTAGAAATAGTGCTTAAATTGAGCTCTTCAGATCGCCATCAATTTTTTTTCAGCTCAGATTCTAGGTCTAAATCACAAAAAACGCGCAAGGAATACGCAGTTTTGTCTTTATTCCAAAACGTTCTTGAATTATCCAGTTTCATGTACATCACAATATCAAAAAAATCTTCTCGCGCTTCGCGCTTGCATTATTAATGTAGGAAGATACCCAATTAGTCATATTTTTCGTGATTTACGAAACATGAATAGTGTGTCCCATTTTTAGGTCTAAATCTCATTTTTCGCTCGCGCTGGCATGAAATGTTTGGTTATATAACTATATCCTGTTTATTGTTACAAAAAGTGCTTAGAATGTCAAATTTTCAGGTCAAAATGTCAAAAATTATTAAGTACTGTTTGCAGCTACCCATGAAAATGATACTTTATTTCAACAATAAAATTTATTTATGTTTTGTGAGAAGTGACTGTTAGGACTACCCCTTCAAAGAAACATAAAAATCCTCGGTTCAGTTGGTGGGACTGTATGTCGAGAGTCGTGTTTTGTCCCCTATCTTGAGATGGTACGAAGGCCCCCCCCCCCGGGGGGGGCATTCAAATATATAGCTGTACACATGCGTGACCAAAAAACGTGTTCAAAGGGGTGTGTGTGTTTTTTTTTCAGTTTTGGATGCGGGCTGCGCGTGCACTCATTAAGAGTATAAAAACACCGATTTTTCAAAAAAAAAAAGTGGTTTTGAAAGACTGGTCAATGGTCAATCGCGGGGTCAAACGTCTTTAGGGTTTGTCTTTTTCCCAAAGTTTTTTTTAAGACTAGCCAAACGTGTTTAGGGTATGTTTTTCCCCAAGCTTTTCCCCGGGGCTTTTTCCTCTTCGTTTCTGAAAAGTGTTCGGGTTATACCCGATCGTAAGCAACGACCCTGGGAATTAACGGGCATGGGAAGTAACAACCCTGGGAATTAACGACCCTGGGAATTAACAACCCTGGGAAGTAACAACCCTGGGAATTAATGACCCTGGGAAGTAACAACCCTGGGAAGTAACAACCCTGGGAATTAACAACCCTGGGAAGTAACAACCCTGGGAATTAACAACCCTGGGAATTAACAACCCTGGGAAGTAACGACCCTGGGAATTAACGACCCTGGGAAGCGGGGAAACTTGTACAGGGGTCATATTCTGGTGACAAATTGTTTAGGGGCCAAACTGTGTAAATGAAGCCCCGTGAAAAACTTGGTTAGGGGGTGATTTTGCACACTGATAAAAACTCGTTTAGCGGGTGTTTGGAAACAATTTGGTCACGCATGTGTACAACAATATATTTGACTGCCCCCCCCCCCTCCCCGGGAGAAAGGCGTAGGCTGGGGAGGGGGTGCACCTGATGTGAACACCCTCCCTCTGACTCGAGGCAGAGGATTTCCGACAATGGCAAGCTAAACGAAATTTCTACCCCTTCTTTTGCCTTCAACAGCTTATTTTTCCAAACTATAGTTACACTTACCCAATTAAGATGTGCACCCCCATACCATTGTAGTTCCACCTCCACCGGATGTGACCTTCCCGTACTCAAACCAGCCTACGCCCTTAGGTACGAATAACAACTGAAAGAATACAATTTGAAAACATATCGTTGTATGTAATTATACATTTATTTATCATTCATTTTTAGATAATTCGTTGTACATTCGTTAAACAACAAAGTTTTCTATTCATACAAATAATGCTTGAATATCATAAAACATATCATTTTGGACAAAGGCAGAAGCGTTTTCTCAACAACCAGTGGTAAACACCGAAAAACAACTTTTTCATCGTTTTATTTTTGTATTTTGTACTGTGATACAAGCAAAAGAAAAATCTACAAAGTTTGCTGGAGCCCGCGATTGAAATACTATAGAACCGCCCTTCAACTTGTCTGCAGGCACAGACCCTGATTGAAACTTTGATCAACAAGTGTGCCCCAACGCTAAGGCTAGCACATACAAAACTTGCTTTTTCAATTCAGCGAGAGGGCCTTCAGTACACAAGGTATGAGTAGGCTGCACATTCAGACCCTATCACACGAGTGAAGGGTTTGCACAGTAGACTACCCTTCAACATGCTTATGCCATGATTACAAGTCTCTGGGAACGATTTGTTTTTACTGACGGTGCTGATGTCAATTTAACAAAAAATGTAATAAAAACATTTTAAAAAGTTTTCACTACAAATTGAAGGGCATTTTGGTTACATTTATCCAGTTTGTCACACCTTCCAGAATTTCAGAGGTGCTGTCATGGGGAAGGAATTATACACTGGCTGAGATAACTGGCTTGAGAGTTTTTTGTTTTTTTTTTCAAGCTAGACTTATTTCAATTTGCATGTTACGGGCGATCGAGAAGACGTACTTTAGCTGCTTTGACGACGGTCAGCATTTTATGCATGCTGGAAACATCATTACTTTCCTTGTCTGATTGTTCCTCGCCGGTTTTTGTCTTGTCTGATAATGCCTTGTCTGTTTGTTCCTTGTCTGCCTTTCCTTTGTCTAACATGGGCTTGTCTGCTTGTCCTTTGTCTGTCTTTGACGTCTTGTCTGTTTGTCTGTCAGCCTTCGTCTTGTCTATTTGTTCTTTTTCTGCCTTTTCTTTGTCTGTTTGTCTTTTGTCTACCTTTATCTTGACTGTGTGTCCTTTTTCTGTCATTGTCTTATCTGTGTGTCCTTTGTCTGTCTTTGTTTTATCTTTTTGTCCTTTGCTTGTCTTTGCCTTGTCTGTTTTTGCCGTAGTTGTCTTGTCTGTTTGTGTCTTTGTCTTGTCTGTTTGTCCTTTGTCTGTCATTCCTTTTCCTGGCAAGGATCTGGGGTCAACTTCTGCCTTTCGAACATCTTTTGCATTTCCTGATAGACAAAGAGAGAAAAAGTGGATAAAGGAAATGGCGGATAATAAAAAGTGAAGCTGTAAAAAACGATTTTTAAGGACACCAAGAGTTGGATTAAGCCATGAAATAAAAAACAACTTTATTTTAGGATCAATCTTATATATATTTACTTCACTTGCTCCTTGAATCAGTCACTGCGATGATAACTTTTGAAGAGACGATTAAATCAGTTTAAATAATTCTTTGAAATTTACTCCCTTTTTAAATCTGGTTGTTGGTATAACTGGCTTAGAATAAGTCTGTTTTATTTTACAGAGAGCAAACCACTTGTATGCTATATTTAAATGGTATCATATCCAAATCTGAATAATGTAATTTTTGCCTTCAGTGGGAAAATATGCTTCCAGTACAAAACCAGGGCCACGTCTGACAAAGAGTTAGGATTGATCCAATCAATTGTAACTCTATGGAAATCCATCAGTGTCACAATTTTTTCTACCGCAAATTTGCAAAATGTCCTTTGTAAACAAATAAGATCACTCCAAATTGTCAAGAAATCAATGAACTTATGGATATACATACATATCTAGATTTTTTTTGTAACAAACATGCATTTTTATGTTGTTTTTGTTGGATTTCCATAGTAACGATTGATCGGGGGGGGGGGGGGGCGTTTCATCATTATTTTTGTCCGACAAGTTGTCAGATCTGAAAACTTTCCAGGATTCTGATTGGTTGAGAAGCACTGTTACTATAGTAACTGTAAAACTGGACTTGTCGGATAAAACGTCTGACAAGTCCTTTCATGAAACGCTCCCCGGATCAATCGCAACTCTTTGTCAGACTGGCCCGTTGAGGCAATTCTTTTCTTCTGATGTTCTTCTACAAACATATAAACTTTTTATGAAAAAAAATCAATTGAAAATAATATTTATTAATTATTTTTTTCCTCATTTTGATTAATCTGTTTTCATTTCGTAAGAAGTTTTAATCATTAATCAAGTTTTGCTGAGAACTTTAATGGCCCGAATTCACAAAGTGGTTTCACTCAAAACCGCGGTTTCTGGAAAAAGTGTTTTCTATGTTTTTTTACAATTGCTATGCATTTAACAAGTCATTATATCTATTGTTGCATTTCTTTGTAAAACAGTAAATATTCCTCCTGTCATTGCTTTTTAAATGCTAAAATAATTTCATGGAATGTGAAACATCAAATCAAATCAAATAAAACCGAGTTAAATCGAATCAATCCAAATGAAATATACGATCCAGTCAAGTCAAATAAAATTACATAAAAAACCTATAATCATGATAATGGACTCACCTTTAGTGACGTCACCGAACGATGAAACTTTATTTTTCTCCCATTTACCCCTGTCGCCCAATTCTTTAATTATTTCCGGTGGGGTCTTTTTCATGAGTTCATCCGAATACAATGGGAAGTATTTCTCCATCCCAATCAGAGCGCCTAGCCAGTCCCTAGGTTCGAATCCCTCTTCAAGCATCAGCGGTATTATGTCCTTCTTCTGCTTGTATGCATATTGTGCTTCTGCAGAATATAAGGCAGAGAAGTAACATTCGAGTGAACAGTTAGGAGGGTCATGTGACCATTGAATACATTCTTTGCAGACACAGACCTCGGCTCTCTTTTTTAGTGAAAATTGTAGAAATTCCGACCCAAAACTGGACATTCCAAAGCACTTTTCTAACCATGAAGTCAAGAGGATCGTCACTTAACAATTGATGCGAGAGGGAAACGCGAGCTGAACATTTTGAATATTCTGGCCTTGAATTTGGACATTCTAAGCATATTTGGTTAACATGAATAGGATGAGTATCTAAAAATCATCATATGCGAGCGCGTGAAAATTGGAAAGTCTGGGTAATCAAGAACATAATGGGCATCTAACTAAGCATTTGATGCAAGCCCGAGTGCCACTCATGCGAGACACGAATTTGGCGCCCCTGTTCAAGCATTAAATTGGCGCCCCAAAGATCGAGTATGAATTTGACGCCCCCTCCCTATAGGTTGAAAATGATATCATGGATATTGGCGCCTCAGGACATACATCAAATTTGTGCTCCCTATGTCGGAACATCAATTCGGCACCCCTATGTAAAACATCAATTTGGCGCCCCCCCCCCCCTATGTCGAACTTACATTCGGCGTCCCTATTTCGAACTTTATTTCGGCGCCCTTAGTTCGAACATCAATTCGGCGCCCCCTATATCAATATCCAATTCGGCGTCCCTAGGTTGAAGATCAATTCGGCGCCCTTAAGCATGTTAAGTAAAACATAAATTCGGCGCCCCCTATATCAAACTCCAATTCGGCGCCCCTATGTCGAATTCAATTCGGCGGCGCCCCCATGTCGAACATCCATTTGGCGCCCCCACTATGTTGAAAAATAATTCGGTGCCCTTAAGTAAAACAATGATTCGGCGCCCCCTATGTAGAACATCAATTCGGCGCCCCTCGGTAGAACATCCATTCGGCGTCCCTATAAGTAGAACATGGATTCGGCGCCCCCAATGTCGAACATTAGTTCGGCGCCCCTAGGTCGAACATCAATTCGGCGCCCCTCAACTATTTCGATCATGAATTCGGTGCCCTATGTAGGTAGGGCATAATTGGTGCCCCCTATATCAAACTCCAAATTCGACACCCCTAGGTAGAACATCTATATAAATTTGGTGCCCC
Organism: Lytechinus variegatus; assembly: GCF_018143015.1. Taxonomy (NCBI): domain Eukaryota; kingdom Metazoa; phylum Echinodermata; class Echinoidea; order Temnopleuroida; family Toxopneustidae; genus Lytechinus; species Lytechinus variegatus. The sequence goes on along the minus strand of NC_054758.1, from coordinate 14,063,199 downwards.
TATGTCGAACTTCGATTCGGCGCCCCTAAGTAAAACATGAATTCGGCGCCCCTAGTTCGAAAATCAATTCGGCGCCCCCTACCCTATGTCGACCAACAATGCGGCGCCCCCTAGGTCAAACATATATTCGGCGCCCCCTATATTAAATTCCAAATCGGCGCCCTTAAGTAGAACATCACGTCGGCGCCCCCCCCCCCTCCTAGGTTGAAGATCGATTCGGCACCCTCCTATGTTTAACATCAATTTGGCGCCCTTGGGCCAAACATCAATGCGGCAACCCCCCTAGTTGAACATCAATTTGGCGCCCCCACCCTTTTCTTTTTTTCCTTCTCTTTCATTCCCAGAATGAATTGAATTGCAATAAATACTTGCATTTTTGTTTATTCATATCTAAAATATGTTCGAATAAATAGCTGAAATGTGGAAATTAATCAAACAGAAACTCACCGGTGCGACAGTTTTGGCTTTCACTGTACTTCTGGGTTGCGCAGATGAGTACAACAGAAGCATTCTGAACCGCTAATGCCATGCTATTTAGTATATTTCCTTCTGTTTATTACAATCAATAAAAAAAACGTACGAATAATTTTATATTATTGGGTACTCCAGACTGAGCTGTCAAAAAATGGCACTGCATAAGATTTGCAAAGTGATATTAAACAATCAATACAATGAAAATTATTTTTTAACTTCGGATGAAAAAAGTTATTTAATTTTGAAGTCCCAGAAACGGCAATAAATACTGTTCACGTGAAAACATGAATAAATGAAAAAAAGAGGAGGTAAAAGGGGAAAAAATGAAGTATAGGAATATATATCTGGGTCTCTTAACTCTTCATTCATATTACCCATGTGACTCAAATTGCGAATTGAGAGAGAAAAATGGGGTCTTCTTTAGGACAAGCCCCCAACCTCCCGAGTCCCCCCCCCAAAAAAAAACGCATTAGCCCCTTCAAATGCACTTCTTAGTTTCATTATTATTTTGGTAAAAAGTTGCGTGCATAATCATCATGAAAAGTATTGTTTATAGAGGTCATATCCTAAACTCTATCTATTTTTATTGGATATTTTTGTATCATGTATTTGTTAAACGATGTACTTATATATAGATATACTACTGATTCAATGATTATGAAACAGTATTTTTTTAGTTTGCCTTTTACAAGCCAAGCCAGAAAGTACCATTTTGTTATTTCTTCACGTATAATCCCTTAAACTTTATACACTTTAAAGTATTAATAATACACTGTTGACCTGACTTTTTTTTACTAGAAAGGTACTGATATACCTTGATATTTGTATACCGGAATCAATGCGATTCCGATATACAAAACTCAATAAAACGAGAAAAATTATAGTTTTGGTTTGGTTTTTATTTCAACTGAACGAAAGTTATTACAAGAAAATAGGTCTGTGTGACTTTTGAATGCATTCATAGAGGAACTGAAAGTTGAAGAAAGAGTGAGGAAGAGAAGGAGGGAGAAAAAGAGGGAGGGGGGCGAGGGAGCATAAGTAGCTCCCCTCCTCTCCGAGATAAAATATTTCATTGGCATCTTTTAAAAAAGAATGCACTTAAGGACTATTTTGTCGATGAACCAAATTTAAAGAATCCATACGACAAACATTCCTCACATAATTCAAATGAAAGAATCAATATTCTCACGCATTTTATCCACGTCCATCCAGACATTGTAGCCTTGCTTCTCTAAGTATTTCTTCACTTGTATCACCTTCTTCTGACTATCCCATTGGTAGCTGATCATTATGTGTCCATCTTCCGAAGGTTTCCGAGAAGAGCCGATGTCGATCTTCGGTGATTTGCCGCTTGCCCCATCGTGTGATGAAGGCGAACTGGAATTATTTGAGGCGTCGTCTTCGCATTCAACGACATCGTTGATGAGGGTGAGAGTTCTTGAGCATGCTTCTTGGAGACCAAGATTCGACGTCGTTTTCATAATCCTCTTCAATGCTGCAATGAATGATCGTAGATATTCATTAATAATCCGTCATTAATCCATCCATTAATTATCATTAATGCATCATTATTAATCCATTTTTATATCCATCACCTTTTTATCATTGTTTTTTTCCTTGTCAATTAATACATCCTGTTAATATTTTATTTTGTAATTGTTGAAACCAGTATCAGCCAGTATCTGTGAAGTTTGATGTATAATTTGTACAATTATGGGATATGGATTTATGATCATGTTTCAAATGATTTGTACAACTTGTTTATGGAATGTGTATTTTGGTTTGAGAGACTACAATAAAATCATCCTAAAAAATAAGCCTAAGTTTTATTATTCATTACGTCATTCATCATTAAAGTGTTATAAGGTGATTTAAAAATGAGATGAAAATCATTCTTTTATGACAATGCTCAATATACCACTCTAAAACGGAATATCATCTTAATTCGACAAAAGGTGATTAGTGAAGTGAATCCAGTGAAAAAAAATTAAACGTCAGAGTAATTCGAGGAGGGGTATGCGTCCTGTATGCAAGGGCATCAGGCGAGAGGGGGGACGGAGTATGCCCCTACGATCACAAATGCATCAAATTCCTCCTACGTGTACTTAGGAGAACTTGTAATATTGCTGATGGTTTTGAATGATTATCCACAACATAAGCTGTTTTCATATTAGGCCTATGATATATTCCTAGCTTAATTTCTTGGCATCTTTGCATAAAATTTACAATTAACTTTGCCGTCAAATAATAACCTGCCGTCAAATAATAACCTGCTTGGAATCGTTGATTCTGATTGGCAATTAATCAAGCGTTACCATGGCAGTTATCAGTGGATGGCAAAGTTACCATAATCAACAGTAACTTTTCAAAAGCTTAGTGATGACGTCTACATAATTATGGTAATCAGAAACTAGACTCATTATTTTGGAAAATTTGAAAGAGGTAAAGCTAGCACACGAGGAAATCGATGGTTTAGTCATTTTCAATCAGAAGAAACCAAGTCGGCCAGATATTAAACATGACAAAGGGAGTTTCAGGAAACTTCTTTAAACAAATGTGATAGAGATACGCCATAGTCCTTTCCGAGAATCACATCCTTTGCAAATACATTTCCATTTTAAGAAGCCTTCATGGCCTTTGATACATACTTGTAAAGATGTTTTTGACATGGCGAATCTTGGCTTTGTTTTCCTCCTTTATCGCCAGTTGCCATATTCCTCGAGCCGCCCAAAGTCTCTCCTCATCACTGGAGCTCACTTCCACAAGGATCCGACGGAGTAGGTCGATCCCGCCGAGTTCAGCCAGGAGCACTTTGTTCTTTTCATCGGCTGCCAGCTGATGCAAGCCTTTGCTAATCTCCAACGCAGAGTAGTGCGTGTAACCTGGAGACTTCTTCTTTGACTTACTTAAAGACGTCTTCATTTGGGCCATCAGGTACTTCACGGATGGCTCGTTGAGGGCCAATCTATGTGCTTCCAACTTGGCATCGGCGATGTAGGAGAGTATCAAGAAGGCATTCGCCTGGATAGCGGGTTGTCCAGACTGTGACAGTTTGTGAAAGGTGTCCAGGTATTCTCTGCAGATGGTGCAGTTCTTGGGGACTCTCCAGGAGCAATGGTAAACGATGCCCACGCCAGTCACCTTCAGATCATCGTCCAGCTTTCCAGTCTTCAGATCTTCTAAGACCATCCTCAGGAGACCCTTCTTGCCGAAGGCGAGACTCATTTCATCAGAAAGTCCGGCAGTCTGTGCAAATCCCGTCAACAATCCCGAGATCTTGGTAGTGTCAGTCGTAGACGACTTCCTGTCATGTACCCCTCTCATCCACGCTAGGGAGAACACTTCAAAGATCTCGTCGCGAGGTGCTAACGTTTTGGAAATGGTTGCTTTGACAGTTCTTGTTGGCAAGTCCGCGATGCTTCTGAAAATCATCCACTCGTCGTTTTTTGTAAGAGCCTTCAGATCTCGACATCTTTTGAATGCTTCGAGGTACTCATCGACCCTTAGGCAATATTCCTGGACACTCTTCGTCTCTTCCTTGGTTAAATCCCTTGAATCCATTTCTGTACTTTGAATTTGATCAGTGCGATATGACCGTTGTAACAGTTCCGTACTTCAAAAACCCGTTTACCGTGCAAAGTTGTCCGATACTTTCATCTCTTTCTCTTATTCTGCAAAGCGTTGTTGATTCAAGCACGGAAAATCGTCATTTTAGAACGCATTCACGGCCTATAATTCGATACATAATTAAGATATTCTACATTCGAAAGCTTAATTCCAGGTATGGCCGTGTCCATGACGCATCATATTGCACAGTTTCAAGTTATAATTAGCCTAGGTATACGTGAAACTCTGCAAGGAAATATAAACAGCCGCAGAACTTCCGTTGAGATGATGTCAGATCTCACCTCACGATCATCGGTTTGTGTTTCGAGGTCTTTGCAGTCATGGTAGTTGGAAAGCAAACATGGCAAATGGACACACATCAAAAACTGTGGTGTTAACCGGTGTACATAGAGGACCACACCAGTTATTTAACACCGGTGTTAAATTGGTGCTGTTAGTGTTACACCTATATAGGTGTTATTACAACACCTTTGGTTGTTCCATTTACACTCTTTGGTGTTATGTTCAATTTCTAGGGTGTAATTTTAACACCTCAGGGTGTGGTCCTCTATTAACACCAGTTGGTGTCAGTATTAACACCACAGTTTTTACAGTGCACTCATATTCAGGGTTTTCTTGATTTATTCATTTATCTGTATTTTGTATATATGTGGGTAGAGGGTTGGGGGCGGGGCGATCTAAATGCTAATGCGATTCGGGGGGCGGGGGCAGTCAAATGTATTGCTGTATATGCGGGACCAAATTATTTCCAAACACCCCCTAAACTGATAAGTTTTTTTTGGGGGCTTCATTTACACATTTTGACACCGGGGAAAAAGCTTGGGGGAAAAACATACACTAAACGCATCTGGCTAGTCTTTAAAAAATCTTTGGACCCGCCTCCTCACTCCAGAAAAAAATGCATTAGTCACTGCATGGAATCTGTGCTAGAATATACACACACCTCAGTTGTCGAATCGACTCATGAAATACAGGAGTTCAGGCAGGGGCGGCAACTTTTGTGGTTGGGGTTTACTAACTTTCTACCACCACTGTATAATATTTCAATCTTATCTCTTTCCTTTTTTTCTTTCTTGATTGTGATTTTATTTTGGGGGGGGAGGAGGGGAGGGGGTCGATTACCCCATTCGTACTCCAATGGATTTATCCCCCTAGAATTCTGGTAGATGTGGCAAAATGGAAAAATTCATGTATAAAATGCTACATTTTTTCGTGTAAATTCTCCCCCCTCGTTTTTTTTTTTTTTTTTTTTTTTTTTTTGCTTGTAAAATTTCTCAGGACCAAAATAACTTTCATTCTGTAGTTAAAATTTTTTTTTTGCTTGTCAAATTTCCATCAGCACTCCCTGTTCAGGGGCGGATCCAGCTTTCGCCAATAGGGGGGGGGGGCGAAAAATATTTTGATCAACATTTTTCTCGATTGGCCGCTACAATCTGGCTTTTTTTTCAGGGGGTAGTCCTAACTAAAGACTGAAGTTTTAAGTATATGTTAGTTTTTATTGTTATAAACAATATGAGGTATCCATGTGGTCTTAATATATAATGCGAGCGCGAAGCGCGAGCTAAAAATCTTTAATATTTTATGTCCTTATAGAACTGAAGATTCAGAGTAGTTTTTATAATCATGAACAAAGATAAGTATCCAACTAAACGCGAAGCGCGAGACGAAATTTTATCATATAGTAACGTAAAAAGTGACTCAATTAGGACTGTTTTTAGTGATTAGTTCAAAATTTCTGATATTCCGACCTGAAAAAATGAACAGTCTAAGCGCGTTTTTATTTAAATAAACAAGCTGTGTGTCTCAAACAATTAAATGCGAGCGCGAAGCATGAGCTTAATTTTTTGATATACTGACATGATAAAAGAGCATTTTGACAAATTTTGGTAAGAATTTCCAAAGAGCATAGGTTTCTCACAAATCAAACAATGCGAGCGCGCAGCGCGAGCTGAACATTTTGATACACATTGACAATTATTTGTGTAAATCAAACAAAATAATGAAAGCTTGGTGTGCGAGCTAAAAAAAATTGTGTGCAAATTGATATCAGAACTGGATATATTGTATATATATTAGTGTCATTTAACCCTCTTGAATGGGATTCATTACACAGGCAATGCGAGCGCGAAGCGCGAGCGAAAATTGTTATATAAAGTTTTCCAATTCTTCCCCCCACCTTTTTTTTGTTTCCTTTCGGGGTCGGGCCGGTCGTTACGAGGCTGTAAAATTACACATCATGGGTAAAATACCTTTTTCTTACTTTTCTTTCTGTTTTTCGTAGTTTCTATCAAGGTAAAGAGTACACTTTTTTCTGCAGGTTGTCAAAAAATAGGGGGGGCGGGGCCGGCTCGGCCCCCCTCCTGGATCCGCGCCTGCTGTTAAAAGAAAAAAAAATCGTTCCCATGACCCTGTGGAGAACGGTACACTACAAAATAGGGCACATAAAATTTTGATGAAAGATGTTGTACCGTAAGAAAACATAGAGGGCAGCAAATTGCGGACGTCTTGCTGCTGCAGCTGTTGCGTTGCAACCATGAGTAAATTTTACTGCAAAATATAAGTTTTTATCAATCAGATGTGAAATGATGAAGGAGCAATGAGGACGAAATTGCGATACGTTTTCCTGATAGGAACCGCTGTCCTGGTGATGTGTTTCATCTACCTACATTCTGGTTTAAAACAACCCGATATTGATGCGGGAGGAATAGATGCTGACTCGGCGCAGAGAAGGTAAGGAACATGGGGAAGACCTTCCCCGTCCCACCCCGACCGCAGCCGCAGCTTAGCTAGCCGAGCTCGGAGAAACGACTCGCGCTCGGTAGGTGTGGGTCTGTGGGATAAGAAAAAAAATACGAACCAAGCATTGGTAATGGTATTATTAAAATGTAGCATTTTTCATGAAGATTTTTTTTTCATAATTATGCTTGTTTGATTCCCTCTGTTCAAAAATTAAAGGACAAGTCCACCCCAAAGTCCCCAACAAAAATTTGATTTGAATAAAAAGAAAATCCAACAACAAGCATAATTTCAATTCATCAGACATAGAGTAGACATCAAAATCGGATGTAAAATAAGAAAGACATTTTAAAGTTTCGCTTAATTTCGCTAAACAGTATATGCACATCCTGGCTGGTAGGCAAGTGAGGAGACTATGACGACATCCACTCACTATTTCTTTTGTGTGTTATATAAAATATGAAATATTCTAATTTTCTCCTCATTGTCAAGTGATACAACAATTCCTCCCTGAACATGTGGAAATAGCATTGTTTAATATGGTTCAGTCACTCAAGACAAGTTGGTCCTTAATGTCAAATCTATAAAAAATGAATGTATAATTCAAACAATAAAAAAAAGAAATCGCGAGTGATGGACATCGTCGACTGACTCACCTAGTTGTGCATATCACTGTTTTTTTGAAAAATAAGCGAAACTTGAAAATGTCATAATTTCTTATGTTTTACATCCGATTTTGATTAAATTTTTTCTCTATTCAAGTCTGCATTTTTCTGGGGTAGACTTGACCTTTAAATATAAATGTATGCCATGACTCTGATGTGAGCGTAGCCCAGGCCCAGACTTTTGCTGGGTTGGACTGGGTGTTGTGGCATGCGCCTGTAATCCAAGCTGTGGGGGAAGTTACAAATTGATGCAGAGGTTCCAGGTTCAAGCCCTGGACACGTCTTTAGGATCACGGGCGTCGATCCATTTTTCAGATTGGGGGGGCAAAATCATGAATCAATTTTCCAAAGGCGCTCGATCACACCCACACACATATGCCTATATATATGTGTACATATATATATATACACACACACGCACACACAAAGACATATATGTATATATATATATATATATATATATATATATACATATATATCTCACCAGCAGATTAATGCGAGCGCGAAGCGCGAGCTGAAAATTTTGATATTTCGATCTGGAATAAAAAATTGAGTTTAATGGACGTTTTTAATAAAGAACAAGATACATATATATCCAACAAAAGATTATTGCAAATCGAAGTGGGAGTTCTTTTTAGGTTTAGATCTGAAAACGGGACCATATTCACCTATTTAATCATGGAAAGTATGGGTTTTTGTTACAAAAATGATGCGAGCGCGAAGCGCGAGCTGAAATTTTTTGATATTCCAATCTGAAAAGTGGACATTTTGAGCACGATTTTAGACGAAGAACGAGTTGTGTATCTCATTCTCGCTTGCTGATTTCTGTGTAACATTACAATCTTATTTTACTTTTAGCACATGCGGAATTATTGGGGGGGCAAAATGATATGTTTGCCCCCCAATATTTTCATTGGTGGGGCGATCGCCCCCCCTGCCCCCCCATAATCGACGCCTCTGTTTAGGATGGAAACGTTAAAGGTCGGTCCCAAACGTAAATAATCATTTCTGATTGATACACTGCTGACAAAACTCAAACACATACACACACATGCACCTATGTCATGTCATTTATTTAAATTATATAAAATAAACCATGTTATCCATTTATTAAAATATTTTTTATCCTGTCAATCGTCATGGCCCATGTTGATGGCAGGATTATTTTGGTTGTTCTTGACTTCTTCTCTGACTCTGAGAATGAGTAGCCTGCAGACCATCCTTGTGTTGTTTTTGTTGTTTCTTTGCTCAACTGCAGAATTCTTTTTGTCCCGTTTCATTCACTTTGGCTTTACATAATCGTTTAAACGTTATGCCTATTCTCCAGATCTAATGTTAGACCACTCATTCTATGAACAAGGTTATGATATAATGTTAGACTACATGTATTTTAATGTTACTTCTTGTTTTTTCATTGTTTATAACTCTTATATTGCACCTCATTTTGATTTTCATCATTATATCCAACGGCATCTGGTTTTGGTGGATTCAGCATGAATTCATATAATTGTAAAGGAAATCGGGAAATATTCTCAAAATTTCTCAATATTAAATCAATTTCTTTTTATTTATTTTTTGGGGGGGGTCAACTCTTAATTCATTTTTTTGTTTAGATTTAGTGGGGCAGGGGGACAAGACCCATTGCTTTGTCTGATTAAGTTTAATAATGAATTCCCCTGTTCAATAAACTTTGGAACAGAGGGATGGAGTGTTAAACACCTGCTCAATCAAGAAATACACACTATATGTATGAGAACTTGTTATCAGCTCTTATTAAAAATACCCAATATTTGTTTCCCAGATTTACTCTTGCCTGTATCAACATACAGTACATGTAGACCAGAAAAAGTTCTTGGAATTTGTGAGCCAACAACAATTGATGTGAGGTTAAACCTCGTACACCCAACTGTGTTTGGGTGTTGCTTTAAAAAAAAATCAGCTAACATCTCTTCATTAAGTAAATATTTTCCAAAACTCCTTTTTGTTATGTAACTTCTAAAGGTTTCCCTAGCAAAGAAGAATAGTGTAGTAGGTTCCATGGTACACCATGTATCTTTCTTGGGCAAGTGTTGGTCCTGAAAAGGACCTTTCTCAGGACCAACACTTGCCCTAGTCTTTCAGACATGATGAGCAAATTGCGATGCAATATCAGGAAAATTATTCCTTGCAGACTTTAATATTTCCTTAAATCTTGGGAATTGTATATTTATAAGAATTTAACCAAGCATAATAGGGTCTTATGCTGGGACTTCCGATCTAGATTATCAGGGCTTACTTTAAGCCTTGTATAGCCTTAAAGGGTTTATTTCCAATTTCATCTAATGCAAATTCGTCCAATTGCCAACTTGTCTACTACCATTTGGTCTATCATCAGTTCGTCTACTCGCCACATAGTCTACTTTCTTTTAGTCTAATGCCATGGTCCAATAGCCATTTAGTCCATGTATACCATTTGGTCTAATTAAACTAAAGTGTTAATTGTGCAACTGGTTATAAGACGAAATGGTAATAGGCAAAATGGTGATTAGACAAAGTGATGATTGGACCAAAATGGTTGTTAAATGAAATGTTGATGGATGGAATGGCATTAGGACTAAATGAAGGTACATGATGTAGACCATGTGAGTGAACAAATTGGCAAAAATACCCTTTTAAAGGAGGGTTCCTTGCAAAAGCAGGGAAAACATTGCTTTCCGTTTCCCTGACAATCTTTTTTCTTTACAAAATTCTTATGACATGCCATTCCACATGTACATGTATGTCTTTTCAAAACTGGAGGGATCAGCTATTGAGAGATTAGACCTGTATTAGTCTGTAGTCTGTAACTGTTCCCAAGACTTCAGAAAAGTACTAACTAATCCTGGGTATGAAACATTGAAGAATAATCCTTGCAACAGTTCAAAAGCTTTCTTGGGATGAAAAACCCAAGTTATTGTACAAGTTATATACAATGTAGAGGGAGCTAGGTGCCACAGTGAAGTAAAATAACATAAATTGTTTATATGAGCATATTATACAATTGAAAGGAACAGTATAACACCTTGCAAGAAAGAGAGAGAGAGAGAGAGAAAGAGAGAGAAAGAATGAAGTTGAAGATGTGGAAAAAACATCATTTGTCTGATTTTGCTCAAACAGGAAGAAATGGTGAGAATGAAAAGGAAATGTACTTGCCACATCTCCCTTTTTTGACATCGTATGGCTTTTATGTCAGTTTGTACAGTTTTTAAGAAGCGGTTGTGCCTGTTTTGAAATGTACATTTACAATATATGTGACAGGTGGTAGATGCATGAATAGAAAATAACATTTTATAATGGTTGTCTCCATCTTTTCCTTTCCCCATGGCTACATGTATCTTTGATAGTGCGGTTTTCTTTTTTTGTGTGTTGGGGGGGGGGGCTAATTTTGCTCAATTTACACATGTACATCTGTACTGGTTATCTGAGACATGCATGTATTTTGCACTAAAAAAAGAATGACATTCCTATTACTGGTAACATACTTACATTCTCTTTCTGTAGCCTTCAATGTCCAATCCATATTTGTGCAGTATTAAAGGATGGTCTGGGCTGAAAATCTAAACTACTAAATATAGCAAAATTCACACAGCAAAATCAGATAACAAATAACAAAGTTATTGAATTTAAAGTTTATCAATATATTGAGAAAACAGTGATATGCACATCATCATGAATATTCATTAGGTGTACTGATGATGCCATATCCTCCCTTTCCTTTTTCTTAAATGAAATCATAATCGTTTCATTTTTTTCATACATGTACATGTTTAAATGATTTGTCTCCATTTTGAATAAATAACCAATGCACAATCACTTGTCAATCCAATTGTTTAAGTTCTTGGTAGAAAAAATGTTGAATGAACTTTATTTCATACAAAATAGTAAAGAACAAGTGGGGATATGACATCATCAGCCCACCTAATGAATATCCATGAAGACATGCCTAGAACTGTTTCACCGTAATAATGCAAATCTTTGAAATTCAATATTAAAGTTTAAACATCATTATTTGTTATCTGATTTTGATCAAGTTTTCAGCATTTTGCTCTGAAATTTACTCTATTTATTGAGATATAAATATCTCCAGCCTGGACCATCCCTTTAAGTCAGACTCAAAGGACTAATTTACATGTACATGTACCAATAAAAATAAAAACACCCCAGGAAGATGGTGCTACTGTTACATATACAGTACATGTCAAGCGGCTGAAGCCTATAGATACAAATATTTTAATATTTACAATTGGAGGAAAAAAACATTCAATCACCACTACACTCTTTGGAATGTTAATTTCATATTTTTACCCTTTATATTAGATTTTTAATCAGGGTTTAAGGGAAAGGTCTGTTTGTAAGAGAGAAATAGAGAAATCTCCGACCCTCTTATGGCATTGAATCACTGTAAATTCCTTCAGATTGCAGTGTTGTCAAGGCATACGAGAAGCCTTCCCTAATACCCAGTATCAAGTTTTGTGAAATATAGTATGTTAATATAGTTTTACAGTGTAGTTCAAGACAAATTGTCTAGAATGGATTGATTAGGCCTAGATGGTTTGTGTAGGTTTATGGTTGTACCCTGTAAGACTTTATCTTGCTGAGTGATATTGCTTTTAAATTTTGATAAACCAACTCCCTGAATAAACCCTCTGCAAATATATGTACATGCACATGTAATAGAAGACCATCCATATCACTGGTTCTTGAAAATAACTGAACAAAATCTCTTTATCACAAAGTTATTAAATGTGTGCAAGAATAAACTTATTTTCAAACAAACTTACTGCAAAACATGTGCAGTCCCTACTTACTGATGTGATCATATAGATTTTTTTATAGAAAAGCAGCTCTTTTGGTTAGATGGGTATTCAATAAAATAATAATAATCTGCAACATTTAGTGCTTAATACAAATCTTTCTAAGTGCTGCATAGTGCATACAAGTACTACTACCCTGGCTTTAGCACAGCTACATGTACCCTCATCGGGTAAAAAAAACTTCAAGTCATGCATAAGTTTGTAAAAACAACACTTGCTTGTATTTTTGTTTTCCATACATATACAGTACTAGGCTTGTAATACTGTAGTCTGTAGTTTATACATGAGCCCAGGTCACGTCTTTCAGATGGTGCCATCTTACAGGTCAGTCTCGGACGTACATGTATATATTGATCCATGTCTGTAACAACTATCCCATGTACACACATACTGTACATGTGGGTCTCCTACATATAAATACACAAAGCTTTTGGTTACAGGGCCTATATATTATTTCCTTAAAGGGGAAGATCACCCTAAAAAAAATCTTACTGTAAAATTAAAAATAGCAGAAAAAATAATTAAAAATATTGCCGAAAGTTTGAGAAAAATCCATCAAAGAATAAAAAAATTTAATATTAGAATGTTAATTGTTTGATTTGTGACGTCATATACAAGCAGCTTTCGTACATGTCTTTTGGTAAGATATCAAGGCAATACATTTTCTCAAAATGTGAAAATGGTTTTTACTGTGTACCTTTAATATGATATTAGACAAATCATTTCAAACCTGTTCATAAAAAGATTACAAAAATAAGTGATTACGAACCATTGAAAAAAATTGAAATGTAAATGCATTTTATATTACGGAACATATGGGGCAGCTGCTAGTTTATAACATCACAAATCCCAAATTTAAATTCTTATATTTACACTTTCTTTAGTAATCTTTAATGGATTTTCCTCAAACCTTCACCAATATTGTTTTTATTTTCCTGCTACTCTTACAACAAACTTTTCATCAGGGTGAACTTCCCCTTTAATACATGTAGGTGTGTACATCTGTGGACTTTTGGATAGGAAAGGGTGAAGTTGACCTAGGAGATGATCAGATAATTATTTGACACATGGCAAGCCATATGGATTAGCCCAATTCCTTGAGCTCTTGACCTTCTACTACATCATGTACTTCAATCCTAGAGTGGGTGTCGTCTTTCGTCTTTCCGAGCAAAGAGGTTCCATATTTATTAAAGGTCAAGTCCACCCCAGCTAAATGTTGATTTGAATAAATAGAGAAAAATCAAACTTGTAAAACGCTGAAACTTTCATCAAAATCGGATGTAAAATAAAAAAGTTACATAATGACATTTTTGTTAAAGATTTGCTTATATTTCACATAACCGTGACATGCACAACTCAAATGAGACAGTCGATGATGCCCCTCACTCACTATTTTTTTTGTTTTTTATTGTTTGAAATATACAATATTCCACTTTTTATAGATTTTACAATAAGGGCCAACTTGACCGAATCATCTCATATTAAACAATGCTCATTCTATCTGTTCAGGGAGAAATTAATCATTGTTTCACTTGACAATGAGGAGAAAAATAGAATATTCCCCATTTCATATAATGAAATACAAAAGAAATAGTGAGTGGATGACGTCACCAGTCTCCTCATTTGCATACCCACCAGGATGTGCATATTACTCTTTTGGGGAAATTAAGAAAAACTTTACAATGTCATAACTTTCTTAAAAATCAGATTTTGATGAAATTTTCAGTGTTCTGCTTGTTGCATTTTTCTCTTTTTATTAATATCAACTTTTTGTTGGGGTGGACTTGTCCTTTTAAACTTCCTTTATTCTGAGACCCTGAGGAAATACACATGCTTGTATTTTGAGTTGGTCAGGTCAGGTGTATGCGTGTTATCCATATTCCTTGTTATCAAAATCATGTGTTTGTTTTAATATGCATAGCTTGAGGCAAATATTTTTGTATCCCCATTTTGAATACATATGGTATACATTCATATTAAAGGAAATAACATGAACATTTCAGACAGATGATATCATGAGAAAGCCTGTTAAATGAAGGTTGATTTTCCTGGACCCCATTCTCACTACAGTCCTAAAAACTAGTTTATATTGGAAACTAGTTGAACATGACGATGGGAACGTTCCAAGCAGTCTTGGAGCACATGTAATTCCATTATTTTAACATATTGTGGTTCGAGCAAGGGGGAACTAATTGTCGAATTCGTAAAAATTGAAAATATTGTATTATTCAAACAGTAAAAACAGAAGAAATAGTGAGTGAGTGACATCATTGACTCTGTCATTTGCATATCACTGGGTTTAGCATACATGTACATGTAGAACTGTTTTTTTTTTTTTAATAAATAAGTGAAACTTTAAAATTTAAAACTTATTTTGCATCCGATTTTGATGAAACTTTCAGCGTTATTCATGTTTGATTTTTCTCTATTCATTCAAATCAATTTTTTCTGGGGTGGAATTGACCTTAATAAAAGGATAGTCCGGGCTGGAGATATTTATATCTCAATACATGGAGTAAAATTCACAGAGCAAAATGCTGAAAATTTGATCAAAATCTGATAACAAAAACAACAACACTAAAATTCACCAGCACAGAGAAGCACATGTGGGACAGTGCATTATTGCCTTAAAAAAGACCCCAAATTTGCTAAAACACCATGCTTCCTGTGTTTGCTAGTCAAAAACTTCCAACTAGATTTCTGTAGCTCCAGAATCCTTTGACACATTTTTTTTCTTTTTACACTAATTACAGACACATTGGTGGCCATGTTTTTAGATTCTGTGAGAACTCATTTTGAAGTTGTTACCAACAACTGGCAATTATCTTTAAAGGGGAAGTTCACCCCTGACAAAAAGTTTATTGTAAAAATAGCAGAAAAAATTAAAAAATATTGCTGAAAGTTTGAGAAAAATTCATCAAATAATCATAAAGTTATTAGAATTTCAATTATTTGATTTGTGACGTCATATGCGAGCAGCATTTCTACATAGCGAATGGTAAAAAATAAATGAAATGTCATTTTCTCAGAAAATTGAAAATGGTTTTCATTGTACCTTTTGTATATCTATAGAAATCGTTTTACACCCGTTCATGAATAGAAAACAAAATTAAGTCACCAGGAACCATACAAAATTTGAAATTCGTGCATTTTATATCACATAACACATGGGGCAGCTGTTCGTTTATGAGGTCATAAATCCAAAACTTTGAACTCTAATAATTTTCTTACTCTTTAACAGATTTTCCTCAAACCGTCACAAATATTTTTTACTATTTTTTCTGCTATTTTTACAACAAAGTTTTCTTCAGGGTGAACTTCTCCTTTAATAACACAAAAAGTTCATTACACTGTACGTATTTTGAAATGTAGACTGCACAATGCACATGTACAGTGTGTGTATGAACAAATTTACAAACAGAAACTTGATAAAATTTGATATTGATCGTGAACGCCACAGATCAATGAGTAAATATTTGCTTGGCTTACTTTGATTGTGACTTCAATATTAAAGTTAAAAAGTGATTAAATTTCATTGATTTCTACTTGATCAACACAATTTCCATATGGTAGCACTTTCTGTTTATATAGACGCAATACAGAGCTGTACATGTAGTTTCGATCAAGTACATTCAGATCTTGTACTGTGTCTGACGTTGCTTTCATGTACACACAAAATGTTTTGATTCTCAAACATATTGCCAGTTGTAATTTTTCAAAATGTGTTTGCAATGAATCCACTGAAATGACCCTCAGGTGACCATTATGAATTAATGTGCAAAATGATTCTGGAAGAAATTGTGCAATTAATAGTGATAAGCAAATTAAGCATGACAGTTCACCAAAATGTTGGGTCTCTTTCCAAGTATAACTGTCTGACATGTGCTTATTTGTGTTGGAGATCTTTAAGTTTAGTTTAGTGTGATCGTTTTTCATTTTAGATTTCAGGAATTCTTAAACTGTACCAGCTCTAGATCAAGAAGAAGATATGGTGACAATTTTTCTTCATGGTTTAAAAGACTCTCAGTCATGAAAGCAATGCTTACTGCTACTACTTTTATTTATCTTCAATATGGACTGTGGTGGAAAAGATTTTAACAAACCTGTTTACATATACAGTACAGATCAAATATTGCATTGGTACATTGATATTTTGTGCATGAAAAACAAAAGATGCACAGCAAATTACAATCATGAGATTTCAGGGAAATTTTCCCAGGCAGGGAAGATTGAATTACATTGTACATGTAGTTAGTAGCATATTCCAAATCCAATAAAAGGTTTAATTACATATGCATGCCCAAGCAGGATTCATTTCTGCACCAATTGATTATAAATGACTTTTGCAATTATTTTGCAATCATAAAATTGCAAGTCATAAATGTAAAGTATGTGGAGGTCTCAAGTTTTCAGCTCAAATGGCCATATGTCACCATTCAGGTCCCAGTTTGCCAGATACATTGTCATTCATGAAGCTTTCCATCTGTGATTTTTTTAATTCAAATTTGATATTGATTTTAACGTTTTCATTGAATAGCATTTATTTCTTTCTGACTCTCGCCTTGTAAATAGAGGGTCGTGTGTTCCCACCGTGGTCTAGCGTCCGTTGAAAAGACGTTAATCCTCACTTTGCCACTCTCGACCCAGGTGCTACATGTACATATGGGTACCCGGTAGGATGTGAAAGATATTGTATGTTTGAATTTGCCAGCGCCATAATGAGGCTGCGATGAATGCAAGGAATGCTTTCCAGTGAGTGGAAATTGTGCACTTTTCATGCAGGATCAAAATAAATCCAATGACCGGGGTAATATTAAGCTCTAAAGCGCTTTGAGCAGTTCTGGGAAAAGCGCTATAAAAATTGGCTATTATTACTATTGGGCAATTCCATAAAATGATCAACCTTTTTGTTGATCCGACCCCCATTTTTCTCAAGTATTACTTCACTTCATAAACTGACCAAGTCATGGTCCTTTGAGAACATTACAGACTGTCAAAAGAACCAGAAATCAGGGACAGAAAACTTCATGAAGGTTCCATACATATTGGGTCGGCCGTTCATATTTTATTGAATTGCCCTATTATAAAGATCAGGTTTGAGTACCTCCTTGAATCAATTCAGCAATATCATTGTATGGTAGATAAAGTGATAGTTTGAAATTGTGTTCTTTTTTTTCTCTCTCCTGTCAAGGAAACCAGCCTATGTTAACAATGGAAGGCAGGACCACATTTACCACAGGAGACAAGACAATGACCCGATGGACAACCAAGGTCTGGAGGTCGAATATGACCGAGACAACCGGGACAAAGAAGATGTAGGAGGTGACGAAGAAAGCAACCAACCCTCAGATGAAGGAGACGAGAAGGGTGGAGCTGCAGGGGATACACTACCAAGACCAGACACTATTCTAGATGATGGTCCAGCAAAGGAGGAGAAGGTGGAGGATCGCCGGAGGACAGAATCGAAGGGGAAGCTGACTTTCAAAGGAGTGGCTCCTGATGATGATCCAATCGCACGGTTCCATTGGAACCGCAAAAACCCTGGAGCTGAGCAGGTGGTGCCTCCGGTTGGTTTGGCTCCAGGGAAGTGCACACCGAAGACTAACATCACCTTCCTCAAGGTCCATAAGACGGGCAGCAGTACGGTGCAGAATATATTCCTTCGGTACGGTGACCAACACTCCTTGTCCTTTGTTCTTCCGGTGCAGGGCCATCACCTCGGGTATCCTAATTTCTTTGAGAAAAAGCACATGCTCAAGGTCAAGAATGATGTCTACAACATCTACTGTCATCATTCCCGCTTCAGCAACGATGTCCGAGAGGTCATGCCGCCGAATTCCGTCTTCATCAGCATCCTTCGCGACCCAGTCAAGGTTTTTGAGAGTGCTTTCACCTACTTCAAGCTCGACATGCGGATGAAGATGGCTGGCAACAAGGATGCGATGAAACTCTTCATGGACAACCCGAACAAGTTCTACAACGACTTTCCCAACAAGATACACTCGCGGAACGGGATGCTCTATGACTTTGGCGTTCAGCTGTCGCAATTCGATGACCTAACGTTTATCAGTCGTGCAATATCCATGATAAACGATCAGTTCCATTTGATCATGATTGCGGAGTACTTTGACGAGTCTTTGATCCTCCTGAAAGAGCTTCTTTGTTGGAAGATGGAAGATGTGATAGTTTTCAGCCAAAACGCAAGAAACGTTGATTCGGTGCAGTCTGTCGACAATGACATGCGCACTAAAATCCAGTCATGGAACTCTGGCGATATGCTCCTTTATAACTTCTTCAACAAAACGCTGTGGGAAAAAATAGAGAGGTATGGTCATGAGCGGATGAAGCGGGACAAAGCAGAGTTAAAAAGAAAAACCAAGTCTCTTTTTGATAATTGTATTTCAACAAGTACTGCCCCAAGAGAAAAGGGGGATTTTAAGGTTTGGCAGCCTCCGGGCGTCAACATCAATGCCTTTGTCTTGCGCCCCGAGGCCAAGGGAAATAAACTATGTGAGAACATGATTAAACCTGAAATACAATATACCATGGAGCTGAAAGTGAAACAGTTCCCGGAAATGAACTTTAATACTAGGGTTAAGAATAAACGAGTCCCGTCTAACATGATGGGGGGATTCAAAAGATCTTGATAGAATTGTAAATTTTACTCTCCATTTGCGCATATTGACAGAGACAACCAAAAAAAACACCAAGAACAATGTACTTTGTCAAAACTCGGAGCCACTTTTTTCCTGCAGGAATTCAGCAAGCAGCTTCTCATTTTAATACCAATCATTTCATTTAGACAATGAAATGGGGAACAGATGAAAGCTGCAGCGAAAAAAATGCGTAGTGGGATTCCTGGGGAGGCGTGATAGTTCATTCGTTCGAGCGGGGGTTTCGGATTCTGATGACCCAGGTTCGATTCCCACTGTGATAGTGCCCTAGTGCCCGTAAAGACAATAATCCTCATTACCAGGTCCCTTTGAGAGGATCTTTACACACTGTGTACACTTCGTTAAATTATTTTGCTCTCTTCTAGTACTTTGTTTCATACTTTGGTTTGTGTCCAAACAATATCAACTGGAATATATTCACTTGGCTTTGGAGCTTTTAAATGTGTAAAAGTGCTCCCACAATCATCCTGCAATTTCAAAAAATCAATCAGGGAACAATCGGGATAAAAATATCCTGTGTTGAATAATGAATGTTTTAATATTGTTATGAATTATTATTTCTTTAAATGTGCTTAACCCTAATAGCGCAGGGTTGCAATGTATTTTCTATTTTATGAACTTCTCAGATGTTGGACATTGATTCGTTGTTATATTTGTTGATGATGCATCATTCAAAAAGTATACAGGGATGGGATTTTTATAGGAGGAAATGCTGCATCTGGAAACCGACATGTAAATGTAACATATTGTACATGTACATGAATGAATGGGGGGGGGGATAATTGTAAAAAATCATGAATGCAAAATTTATATACAAACATGTACATGTATATATGATAATTTCATGTTCTAGCAGCGTAGGAAATATGTTAAGATGATGGGCAATTTTGCCCTCATGACTGCCCTACTTGCCCCTAAAATTTCACAAAAATGCATACTTTGGGACAGCCACTCTTTCTAGATTCGCTCCAAGCTCTTTAAAAATCAATAGTCAAGATTATTTAGAAAATAAATATTCTAACTCGAGAGATATACATATATGGCAGAATAATGATATTTGCTTTTATTCTGCATAATTGCTTGTTACCCCTAAAAAGTAGCCTTTAAAATGAAAGAAACAACTCCCAAAATTGTTCAATCACCCTAATGTGGAAATAAAGATGGGGCCCCCCAAAAATAGAAATCATTTCCTACCCTGTTTTTAGAATCCTATTTATATAATGTACGGTATGCACTGTACCTACACTGTACATATGTATTCTGATAATTTGCCCCTCAGTGAATTATTTTGCTGCAAGTCTCTACTACTCCGTAGCAAATGACCAAACGGTTTCTGTTCATCCAGGCTTGAAGAATTTTTAAACAAATATTTCTAAATTGCCCATGATAGAATACTTTTTAAAAAAAATCTACATTGACTTGTGCATTCCTACATGTACGTCATTATATGAAAGAAGATATTTTGGTGTACCCTCAGAATTTCTTAGTACATCTACACACATGTACATGTACACAACCTTGCTGTTTCATTATTTAGATTTTTTCCTAAAAGCTTGTTTGCATGTACATTATTTACGTGTATGCTATGATGCATGTACACTGCACATCCTCACACAAGCTAGGTACAAAGTATGCAAAATTCAAACAATTTTCCTCAGGAACTTGGTTGCTATGTAACTTACATGTACACAATGAAAGCCACGAGTGATCCTGGTTGGAAGCCCGATACTCTTGATTAAATTACGAGATCTAATAGGCATATTGTTTTTCACTTTGTTGCTCGTCTTGCACGTAGCCAACCAGGGGCTGTTGCATAAAACTTTTTACCTGAGAAAATTCAGGAATTTTTTACCGCAGTTTTTACCCTGTGTTAAAGTCAATGGCAGAAATCAGACTTCCCTTTCTTTTTAGTTTTTACCAGAGTTTTCTCAGGTAAAAAGTTTTATGCAACAGGCCCCATGTCTGCTGGCTCTTAAATGATTGAAACTTGTGGTGGCCCCCATTACACAAAACTTTGCAATCAATTCCTTTGTGCAAATGTGTGAGAGAGGGAGCAGTCTGGCTCATAAAAGCTTCTAGGGGCAACACAGCACAAAACTTTGCAATCAATTACACTGCACAAATGTAAGATAGCACTCTGGCTCATTGAACCTTCTCGGGGCCTCTTTACACAGATTCGTGCTGAGATCAATTGCCTTGTTCAAATCTGAGACAGCAATACTGATAATAATGGTATTTTATCTTGAAATTGTCCCCCAACTAAATAATTGCCCCTAATCCCCCCTCCACATTTGTCATTCATGTCCTGTAGTTGACTTCTTTATTACTGTACATTATGTACCGGTATGTGTATATAATTCTGCAAACTACAGAAGCTACTTATACCTTCCATTGGTATAACTGAGTAGGCAGTTCTTTTTTTTTAGTTTGACATATTTGCACATGCTTTTATTATTCATTATTAAAGAAAGATTTTGCTTGGCTGTCAGATAGCTGTGCCATAACATGGTATTTAAGACAAAAGATGGAAAGGGCAACTCATTTGCCATTAATCTTAAGTCGGTACAATCATGGTCAAGCTCTGCTGTGTACTACAATTAAAGAAAGCCATGAATGTCAAAATTTTGTTTACATTTTTATAATATGTTTACTGTCCTCCTTTCTATTACTTTAATGGTGAAAACAGTGACACAATATTTGCTCCAGGCTTTATTTCGTTTATTAAAGGTATAGGTTTAGTGTTGCAATAGGGTTTTATGTTTAGGTTTAGGATATGGTATAAAATTCGGGGTTGAAGTTGGTTGTTCCATTAGTGTGTGGGATTTACAGCAGAGCAGTTGTCGCTGGAGAAAATGTCATGGAACAGGTGAAAACAACTATCTACAAATATACCCTTCTCAGACAGATAAAATTGATTGGAGATTCAGATGAGCTGCTACATTGAATCTCTAATGTTCGAAATTTATGTCACAGTTGGCCATCCATAGTTGAACCACACCTTTAGACCAGAGTTTAAATTGAATCGGAGTTGAGAATACGGGTCTTCTTGGTGTCAAACCTTTTTCGTCAGATCAGGGCCCCGTTGCACAAAAGTTACGTATATGGTATTACTTTGCCATCCAATGGTAACTGCATGGTAATGCCGATCACCAACCAATCAAAATCAAGGATTCCAGACAAGTTACCACAATGGAAACTTTCATGCAACGAGGCCCGGAATATTCTGGCATCGATGCTCACAAACTTGCCGTTTTCAAAGCCCATAGGATCCCTGTAAAACTAAAAAACTGATGAAAACTGTAGTGCGATATTCATCACAATCAAGAACATGGAGCTTTTCACAAAACAGATGGTCAGTGACATTATGTATAAGCTACTGCAAAGCCATGAATCTGATTGGCTTAGAGCAAAACAGTATGTGAAAATCACTGACATGTGAAACCCTCCCCTGTTTTATACCCTATAATGGAGGGGATAAACAAAATATCTCTGAGGACATGTACGCATTAATCATGTAATTCCTCTCAAGTTCATTGTACTATCTAGGATTTCAAGGGTATTATTTTGCTTGGGTATTGCATTACCATTGAATTCAAATTGCCGTACATTTGAATTATTGAAGTACTTTCCCTGACATGTAATGTAAGATCAGTATTTAAAGCACTTTTCTTGTCAAAATATTGTATTGTCATGCACCAACAATTGCCAAATGTTAAAGTCTTGCTGTTAATGTTATGTTCACATTCATCTAGTAATACCTCTGATATTTTTGTGTAAGTGATTATGTATTGTAGTTCTTAATTGTATTTGTACAGCTTTATGTATGAATTGTAAATCTTGATTGCACAGTTCAGTTTTGGTAAGATAATAATATATCAGAGCTGCCAAGTAGTACTGATTTTCAGTATTTAGTACTGAAAAGTGAGAAAAATACTGATAGTTTAATGTAAAATACTGGTTTCTAAAGTTTCAGCTTTTTTGTTGTTGAAAATACTGATTTCCTCACTGAAATACTGATTTTCAACTTTGAAAATACTGAAATGTTCCTTTTCAGGTTGGCAACTCTGATAAATGTACATGTATGTGTTTATTGCAATAATTGCAATATTGAAACTTTGATCATAATGCATCCATTATGGATGATCTGGACTGGGGTTCGAAGAGTGCACACGTGTACATGTCCAGTAAGGTGTGGCATTGACATGTAGCTTATATTGCTTTGGAAATAGTTCTTTGCTATACTGTATGCTAATGCTTTTCTAACCTGGAGGGGCCACTTACATTGACGAGTGGATACCATGCGCGACCAAAAAAACACGTAAAAAGGATGTCCTTTTCACGATAGGGCACGTTACGTACGTAACGTGATAAGGGTGTCAAAAACACAAAAATAATGAAAAAAGGGTATCTATTTCGCTAGGAAAATTACCTGTTTAGGGTCAAATTTGCGGGGATGATAAAACAAAATTAAAATGTTTTATAAAGGATGTCCTTTTTGCCCCAACACTTCGTGTTTAGAGTCCGATTTGCGCGAGGTGTAGAAGGTGGGGTCGTACTAAACCAAATAAGGTAAAGCCGACGACCGAAGGACCCGTAACAATAAAACATTCCCGTACTTGTTTAGGGGTTCATTTCGGGGAATATTTGCCAAGAGAATCGTTTTGTTTCCAATACTTGTTAAGGGTAGGGTTTCACACGCCAATACTTGTTAAGGGGTCCATTTTCAGAATATGGAAATTACGTGTTTAGGGTGCTTTTCGAGACCCCATGGTCGCGCATGGTATCAACTCGTGAATGGAAGTGCCCCCCCCCCCCCGGGACATGTCCAGTAAGGTGTGGCATTGACATGTAGCTTATATTGCTTTGGAAATAGTTCTTTGCTATACTGTATGCTGTTAATGCTAATGCTTTTCTAACAAATTTCTATCTTTCCACAATCCATTTGGTTTTTACCTTGTGAGCTTCGCCCATTCGTTCTGCAGGCTTCTTCAGACTAACGCTGACTCGACGTAGATGGGGTAGTATCGGCAGCGCGAAAGTCCGTGCTAATGTTCCGAATGTTTCTCATGAAAGAAGAATATTTGCCTTTGAATGTTTGCAAATCAATGTACACATGTATAGTGATAGTTTTAGTTGACAGTACTGGCACTCAATTGTGATTATTACTTATTTCAGAAGCATCATTTCAAAGTTTTAGGTCCTTGACATTAAGATTTATCTGTCAAACCTTTATAATGCATAGGACAATTCTGACCACTCTTACGATCGGGGGGGGGGGGGGTTACATCTTGGCACCGCTCTTCATCATTCATGTAGCTGTATACAAGTATTTTCAATGTAAACACTTCTACTACATGGTTATGTACATACACCTGTAGATTGTTTCAGAGATTTTCATTATTTTTTTGTTTGGGATTTTTTTTTTACATTATCTGTTTTCTTGTGATAAGAAATACTGTGTGTGGGGGGAGAGATGAAGACATAAATGATTATTGAGATCTATGAGAAAATCAATCTATTTTAGATCTGGTAATGTATTGTACACAAAGAGGATGTCAGAGATCTCATCTATTGTTTCTAGATCTTTTTCCACTAACACAATAAGATACTTGTAATATCAGGGTTCATGACTTTTTTTTTCAGTATGTACTGTTTTTTTTTATTAAAAAAAAGAAAATACTGTTTTCATTAATATGCAATGAGCGCGCTGGTAACATCATCTCCCGACTTATTCATTTGTGTTCTTATTTGTCCTCTAAGAATATAGCAACAACAATATTTGAATTATGTTCATGATATCATCGCTGAAACTTATGTAGTTACAAAGGAGATATGTTTAACTCACATGTATGAAAATATGAAATAATAATGATTCCTAGTACTGGTGATAAAATAACAAAAAGGGAAAGTAGGGGCATGACATAATCAGCTCGCCTATTGCATATTCATTATGCCATGCATACATGTATAACTATTTTCACAAAATATTGCTGCTAACTTTTGAATTAAAAAACATCATTTGTTATCAGATTTTGATGCAATTTGCAGTATTTTACTCACAGAATTTCTCTATATATTGAAATATTATTTTCAGCTGTATTAATTACCCCTTCGATCTGTAATCATGTACAAATATTAGCTTTTTTAGATAGTTTTTAGTGATACATCAAATGATGCAATATTCATTGAAACACTGACATTTATATAACTTGTTTCTTGTTGTGTGCTATTATTTTGCAACTAGTCTTTAAATGGGAAGTTCACCCTGATAAAACGTTTGTTGGAAAAATAGCAGGAAAAATGAAAAAAATTATTGGTAAAAAGGTTTGAAGAAAATCCATTTTAAAGAAAGTTATTAGAATTTCAAGTTTTTGATTTGTGACATCATAAATAGCAACTGCCCCTTATATTATGCAACATGTAGTGCATAAATTTCATTATTTTAAGGGTTGTAACTTTTTTGTAGGAGCACATGTAAAATGACTTGTGTATTGATATAATGTACTGAAGGTACAATAAAAATCAATTTCAATTTTCTGAGAAAATTACATTTCATTGATTTCTTTTTTACCATTCAATATGTAGGCAAGCTGCTTGCATGTGGCATCACAAATCAAATTGAAATTCTAATACATTTTTCTTCTTTGATGAATTTTTTCTAAAACCTTTGGCAATATTTTTTAATTATTTTTTCTGCTATTTTTACAATAAATTTTTGTCAGGATGAACTTCACCTTTAATTTTTGCATTCTTCATTTATTTATGCATATTGACAACATCCAACAACAGATTTATGTTTTTTTTCTTACCAGTAGTTTTGATTTTGTGATGAAATACAAGCAGCTTCAATGCACATTGTGTCATGTGACATTCTGTACATTCAAAACTTTTAAATTATGTTTCTTGATGACTAAATATCTTTCCCAGAAACGCTTCTCTGAAGTGATACATGTATCTCTATAAATAATATAATTGAATACACAAGTCAAATAATATACAATTTTCGAGTAAAATTGCATTTTATGTAATTCATATCATACGTCATACATGTACATATATGACATAGCTGTTCACTTGGACATCTAAATAAACAAAAAATCTATTAACCCTTAATTCGTTGATGGATTTTTACTTTGTCTTTTATTATTCATCTTTTATTATTATCAGTTTCTTTGGATTTTCCTGCTTTTTGTCAAAACAATTCTATCATAAAGATGAATTCCCCCCTCTCTCTTTTAGACATGTGTGCTATCTTTAAATACAAAATTTTATCAGATTAGCTTGCTTGTTTTATGTTGTGCTATTAGCTATATCAAATATATTTGTATAGTGTAATTGAAATAAAGTTATATTTGTGATTTTACCCAAGTCTTCTTATCTTGTTTGTCTGTTCTACTTTTCTGTCTTTATTTTTAACTCTAAAAGATTGTAAATTGTCACTTGGTCCACACCCAGTTGGTCTACTTTTCCATAATTTGCTCTCATCCCAAACGGTCTAATCCTAGTTCGTCTACTAGCCATCTGGTAAATTCAATTGAATTAATTGCCACTTGTGCTACATTGTACATCCACTTTGAGATACAGTGGTGCTAAAAAGTTAGTGAATCCTCCTTTAAAAGAACATCTTTAAAAGTATTCAAATTCTGCCATCTTTTATATACTTATTTGTGAAGTCAGGTAATAAAATATTACATTCAATAAAGTTTGTTTCTCCGGGCTGTCCAAACGTACTCTCGGCATGGAGTGCATTTTCTGGTGGGGTGCACTATCAACTTTTTAGCACCACTACATTTACATGCATACATGTACACGCTTCAAGTAAATGTACATGTATATTGCAACATTTGAAAGTTAGAATAATGGAGTTTTATCCTTTCCTACAGGAAGAAAGCTTTGAAACAAGATATATGGCATGTTTTGAATACAAGGAACGAAAACAGTTTTAAAAAGGACATGCACACATTAATCCGTCATTTATCTCAGTCAACATTTCCCCTCTTACGGAGGGTTACGGACTCAAGTCATGACAATCCCCCTTTCCACTTCCTTCTGTCTCGCATATCCTAGTTCAGGCCAATTTTCTGCTTTCCTTCCTCAACACAACCCATATGATCATGTCTATATTTTCTCTGCTTTAAATTTATTAGTTGTTTATCTGTGTATTTACATGTATCTTCCTTTTAATTGTCTATCAATTTTCATTATTACAGAGCAAATCTGGGTACATGTAGCTTGGTCGGGGAGGGAGACCCTTGGGTCACAGTTATCAAGTTAGCTTTTCCCCATACCCAGTCAGCTTAGCTACATGTACCCATCTACGGCTCTGCTTATATTTATATTTTGTTGAAATTTATTGTTGTAATTGCCGAATTGATAATAAATGAATAAATAAAAAAAATAAAACATCTTTCTATGTACATGTAGTCTTTGGTTTAACCTTTCCTCTTGCATACATATCAAAACGGAACACAAAAAATACAATTTCAAAATTGATGATTTTATTTCTTAGTTTATTCATCAAATGGCATCACATAACATATGCTTCAGATACAATACTAATCTTGATAATCTCTTAACGAAGAATGTACATATTTCATTCTTTACATAACTTTACATTGTCATACTACTTTTCATTATCAGATTTTCCATGCACAAAAACAATATTAGTCTCCAAAGAATGAAATGCAGACTTCAAAGAGTTAAATACAGTATTCAAAGAGTGAAAATACAATCTTCAAACAGTTACATAGTCTTCAAAGATCACACATTAGCATACATGTACATGTACTTCTGAATGTAATTTCATTCACATGTATATAATACATGTCATTTAACTCAAATTCATCTACATTTATTGGAAATGAATTACAATGATCAGCATTTAATTCTTACTTATACATGTACAAGGAGCATGCATGAAGAGATTAACTTGTAATTTTTTTCTTAATTAAGAAATGCATTTATTTAAAAAAAGAAATGTAAAATACATGCTGCAGTGTTCATTTTGAGTGTATAGTTGTCTGCGTGTGTTATGAACAGATTAAATGTAGTGAAGCATTGTGACATCACTTCAAAGAACGAAGCTTGGAAAAGGTTCCAGTGTTACAGAACGGCGGTGTTATACAAGCCAATGATCACATCTTGAATTCGATCTTACAATCAATGTTAAAATCAATCTTACAATCAATGTTAGAAATCAAAAGTGTGCTTATTCTCAAGGTCAATTTTACAATCTTCATGCATCATCTTCTGTCAATGATTTGCCAAACTTGTATGTAGATTTCAAATCCATAATCAAAAGTTTAATACAGTACATTGTATCTCTTGATAATTAAGGTACAGTTATTTCATAAAAAATGACATTTTCTCACAAAAATGAAAAATGATTATACCAGTGCATTCAGCATGTCATTGAGTTGTGTGGAAAAAACCCTTATAAAATTCAGGTCCCAAATTTGAGGAAAGGAGTACCTGCATTGGCACTCTTTCTTTATCATTTTAACAAGATAATAGCCTTTTTTACTTTCATTTGATAACAATATTGAGAACTGGATGGCTAGTGATTCGAAATACATGTATAGAACTGAACAGACTCAAGCAACATTTACACAAATATATTATTTTCTAAACATAGAAGGGCATTCCTGTATCTATTTGTATTCAATAAACAATCATATCTCAAATGTTATTACTTAGTCTTGTAGCTTTTTTTTCCTTTACAAAATTTCATATTCTATGAAAAATAATTCTTTACGTCATGTACATGGTCAAATATTCACTACTTACATTGCATGAACTCGTCTCTTCATGTATCAAAAGTTGTCATTAACTTGAGGACAGCTTCGATAAACAATCACACACATCCAATATAGTAATCAATCGTATGAAACGTGCATGCGAAAAAAGGGATTTATGGTATACACCTACAGTCTGAATGAACCCGTCAAACTGAGATAGACATGCAATGGAATAATGTTGACTTATGCACACCAGGTTTTTTTCTTCTTCGTATAATGCAGCATGCACAATGCATTTAACATATCATGGAAAATTCTTATCTAGTATTAGACATGTACAACCTAAGGTGGTTCGATTCATAATAGTGTTCAGCTCATGCCTCCACACAACTGCAAAAAAGGTACAAACTTTCATAGTCAAAATCATTCTTCCCTCACTCCTCAAATTGTAAGCAATAGTCAATTTTCCTATTTCATTTTCATACTGAAAAAGGTAAATACAGAAATATCAGAATGATCAATAGTAGCAACATTTTAATGAAAAGTTCCCCATTTTCATTCTGAAAGAGCGATTTTGTTGGATTTAGATGTTTTCATCACATGTGTATAATGATCAACTATTAAAATTAAACGGCTTTTCTTCAGGAGCGTCATCACACACTGCCCTGGAAATGGTTTGGCATATCTTTACAGAGTCAAACATGCACTGATTGCACTTCAAAAAGTACATGTACATGTATTCATAACTGATTAAATTGAAAATAAATAAAAATTGAAAATGAGAGTCAAAATTTTAATATTTCTTTTAAATTTCAATGAAATGCATGTTATTATCAAATCACATTTTTTGTTCACATCAAGTACAGTGCACGCATACATTAGACTCTTAAATACATGTAGATGTAAGCGTGCTGAATTGCTCTGTATGTCATAAAATAGGAAAATGCTTCTATTTGGTAATTACCATACAGACTTCCATTTTTTAACACCTTATGTCATTTATCTAAAAGTAGACAAGAAAAGCAAATGAATTAAACGCTTTAGTGTTTTTTTATGTAGTTGTTTCACATACATGTATCATATTACCTGTCATACATGTTGATTTCAAATCCTATTTCAAGAAAACATAAAAATTGAAAATAAAAAAGTGTTGCTAAAAATACTCGAAATGCATAATATATAAAACTCTGCTAAGTTTTACATTTAAATTTAAGTATTTCTAAGAATAGAATAACATGATTGTTCAACCTTTATACCATGGTCACATTTGTTCTATGGCGGCCGTACGGCGAGTCGAAAACAGCCGTTTTATTCATTTTTATTCAAACCACCTATATTTAGCTGGTACAAAAATGTCAAAACGGCCGTTTTCGACTCGCCGTACGGCCGTAGAACAATTGTGACCAAGGTATTACATATAGTTTACGTAAACTGAGATTGTTCCTAAAACATTAATCATTATGGTCTAGCATAACCGGATATGCCATGCAACAACTGCTCCTGGTGGGTATTTCATAAAGCTGTTCATAATTTTCAAACGACTGGTAAACCATGTAGTAAATGGTATACTCATTGGCGATTGTTAAAAAGGATTAGACGCATAAGAAAGGATCACCAGTCCTTCTTAAAGTCACTCTTAACTTACAAACAGCTTAAAGAAACAGCCCCCTGGGATGCCCAGTTTCATGAAGCTCTACATACAGTTATGCATGACATTGAGGATGACTGGACATGTTCTCATGCTAAATAATAAGCAAACGGAAGCTAAAGAGTGGAAAAATTTAAATTTGCTTTGCTAGAAATGAAGGGGGCAAAAGAAAATGATTTCAGAAAGACTAGTGGCCAATTAAACCACTGGGGAAGACTAAGAGTGAATTATACATTCTTCAGAGAATGAAATACAGTCTTTAAAGAGTTATGTAAAATCTTCAAAGATTAAAATCCAGTCTTTAAAGAGTGAATTAGTCTCCATAGAATGAAAAGACTTAAATACAATCTTTGAAGAATCAAATACAACCTTCAAAGAGTTCAATACAGTCATTTAATAGTCTTCAAGAGTGAAATTCTTCAGAAATTGAAATCCAGTCTTTAAAGAGTGAATTAGTCTCCATAGAATGAAATGGAAACATTCTTAAATACAATCTTTGAAGAATGAAATACAACCTTCAAAGAGTTAAATACAGTCATTCAATAGTCTTCAAAGAGTGAAAAATAAATTCTTAAAAAAATGAAATCCAGTCTTTAAAGAGTGAATTAGTCTCCATAGAATGAAATGGAAACATTCTGAAATACAATCTTTGAAGAGTGAAATACAACCGTCAAACAATAAAATACAGTCCTCATTGAACACTATACAGTCTTTAAAGAACATAATTAAGTCTTCAAGGAATAAAATACAGTCTTCATAGAACACAGTGCAGTCTTTAAAGATCATAATAGTCTTCACAGAATAACACACAGTCTTCAAAGAACAAGATGCAGTAATTATAGAAAATAGTCTCCAAAGAGTGAAAATAATAAATCTATGAAGAGTGAAAAACCAATAACAATGAACATCAAATTACATTATCAGTTATATACCAAGTTTATTCATACATATCTTTTTTTTTAAGTAAAATAGCATTGCACCAACTGAACATATGATCACTAACTATTCATCTATTTCATAAAAACCTCTCATATACTACCGAACATATCAACTAAAAGGAAATACATACAGAAAAATGTGGATTGAAATCATTGTCATATTAAATGACCAGGAAATGAAACCATTTGTATTTTAGGTTAGGTTATAATTCTTTAAAAAAAAAACCTATTGGCACAAAGGCATGTTTGTTAAATTTTTGAAAACACTGAGTGAAATACAATCATATCTGAGACTTGTAACAACACTATATCAATAACATTTCATTTTTTTACTGATTGATTAATCATTTATTCATTTATCAAGCTGTATTAATATTCTTTGAGGGAGGTCAGGGTTCCCACAAAAAAAATTGAAAACATAATTCCATGACTTTTCCATGACTAAATTACTGCTTTCAATGACTTCCTGTGACGTCCAAGGAGTTATGTCGAATTTGGGATGTCCCAAAACTGGGAAAAATGGAAATCATGTACACCAATTATAATAGCAGAGTATGATCAGAGTATGAGAGTTGCGAGACACAACAAACTGGAAAGCTGCCATAGCCAAGAGGTAAATGCAATTCCATGACTTTTCACAAATTTTCCATATTCCCTGATCTTTCCATGACCACAAATTTTTCCAGGATTTTCCATGAATGTGGGAACCCTGGAGGTGCAGTACTTAATTCAATCATTCAAGATGAGAGGACTAATAACATAAGATTCATCCAGACTTTGTTTGATTTTCACATTCACGTCATGACATGACCTTTGACCCTATGTTCATGTCCAACAGTCAAAGGTCAGGGGAACATTTTCATGGAGAGTTTTGTCAAAGATTTTCACTGAGTAAGTTCCTCTAAGCCAATCGGATGCATGGATTTCAGTAGCTTGTAACACAAGGGGAAATAAGATGCGCATCTTGATTAAGCTGCTTTTGATTGTATTTTGGAATGAAGTATAATGAATGATAGACACATAATTGTCATGGTAATAGATCAAACAAAATATTGGAACATATATTAGAATCAAAAGTGGTTTGTGAAAACTGAAATAGGAACAGAGACAATTAAAAATATGAACTGAACATCAAATAATTAAAAAATAAGAGATTGAAATAATAAAAAAATCTTGGCAACACATTTTCAGCTGAATTATGGAATAAATTTAATATTGGAATAAATACGTAAAAAGCAAAATGACTAAGGGCAATAAGCATATGGAAAATGACACTATGCCAGTCAGACCTTTCAATATTTAACAATAATAGGGCATTCATGGGTACAATATTTGTTGACATATTTGATTAACTCAGGTAATTATTATACATTGAAATCATTAATAACACATGGTCATGATTACACAAAATGGCAGAAAATTAATTTTAGACTAAACTAGCAAGCCTTAATCACCTTTTCACTAAAAATAAATGGTAAAGAGATTTTTGCAAGGATATATTGTGTGAATTTAAGCGTCATGTAGGGTGCAGATGAATTTTGAACTCGGCTCATGCATACAAACAATAGACGGCCCTCACGTATACTGTGACATGCGTTGCTATGTCAGTTTTACCTGTTTAAACCAGGTACAAACAGGCATTGTCAAGCAATTCCTAGGCATATGCAGTAACAATTGCAAATCAGCTAATTGACTGATGAGAAAAATTATTGTCTACATGTTTATGCAATGTTTTAATGATGCATCAATAATAATAATGGTCATTTTTTGTATAGCGCAAAACATATGTCTCCATGCGATTCATATAAGGAGAGAAAATATAGGAGAGAAAGAGATGTGTTGGTGAGTTCACTTTGATGAGGTTAGGTACCTTATAAAGAGGAATGTTTTAAAGGCTGCTTTGAATTTGTTAACTAATTGATTGTTTTCAGGGAATTCAAGAGTTTGTTCCATAAAAACAAGGGCTGCATGAGCAAATGAACGTTCACCATATGTTTTTGTTGATATTCAGGAACGATTAATAAATCTTTACTTTGTGAATGTAGATGACAAGTTGGCTTATCGACAATAACTAAATGATTAAAGTATGAAGGAGCAAGTCCACAGAAACATTGATATACTAGTAACAAAATTCCAATAATGCAAAATTCAGACTGCCTAACATGCTTGACAATGTGCGGTATAAGAGAGTATCGTGCAAATCATCAAAATCTGTTGAATCTCTAAAAGGCTGTTCTTCAGAACTTGATGCCCAATACGGTACGGTAATGCATGGTCAAATGCAAATGCGAATGCGACAAATAAGCAACAAGCGCATGATCGAAATGTTCTTAAAAAGTGGGGCCATATGAAATGATTGTGATATCAAAGTGACATGATTTGCTCAACTACCTTAATTTGGGGGGATAGATAATTGATTTGTTTCATGGAATACAAGACATATTCCACTCGTAGGGGCCCACTCGTAGGGGCCAATTTTGCACTCATCTTTGATTCGGGCAAGATTGGCCTAACTATTGGAATATTTCTGATATCTCCTTCTGAGCCGTGCAATATCATAATAATGTAAATACTCTGAGGCAAAAACACCTGCCTGGATTAAATTGTATTGATCATACTGAGTTTGCTTTTGGGGAAATTAAAACATGGGTATACAAGCATGTATTGATCTGAACAATCAATATCTAGCAACTGAATACTTGTTCAACAAGCATTTCTGTTTGCTTGATCGGAACGAGTTTGCCAAACGAAGATTAAAACAAGGGTATCTAAACATGAATTGATCTGATGAACAATATTTACCAAATGAAATGTTGCTCAAAAGGTAACCAATAGTGCATGTATATATGTTTGAATGATTGAGATACAAAGTTTGATTTAATAGGAGAATGGAAACAAAGTGCATGTAAACATCTATCAGACCGAACAACCAATATTTACCAATTGAATTCTTGCTTACAAGTTACAAATTTTTCCTCTATATATGTTTTGTTTTTACGAGTGAATTTGGTAAGAGAAAATTGAAACAAATGGCATTGAAAATGTATCAGATTGGACAATCAATAGTTGGTAATTGACGTCTTGTTCAACAAGTTACTCATTTGACTGTACATATACAGAGCTGCCAACCGGAAGAAGAACATTTCAGTATTTAAAATCTGAAAATCAGTATTAAAACATTCAAGGTAAAAGAAAGTGGTTGCAGCAAACAATTATTTCATGACAAAGTCTTTTAAATAAAGGTTAGTGGTCACCATATTATCATTGATCGACATCTGGTACATTAATGTAAACTTATCTTTGTGAAATCATGAAATCTTAGCTAAAAACCGATAATTTTGATGATCACTAACACAGAATGGCATATGTGGGACAGTGTATTGAAATTGCTTGGAAAAATACCCGACATTTGATGGAATTCTGTGCTTATTTTGCTCATTTCTCAGCAATTACACATTTTCTTCCAGAGCCATTTGGCACATTTTTTTTTTTATTTATACATACAAACACTTTGGTGGTAATTTTACTGAATTCTATCTAAATTCATTTTGAGATCGTTACCACAACTGGTATTCATCTTTAACTCTTTGCACACTGAACTAATTGTGGGGGATAATTATGACAATTCTTTCCATGTTGTTTTCTTTAATTCAAGATTTCCATATTGCACCATTGATACTTGACATTATATAGATGTTATCCAAGAACTATTGCCTTTTACTAGCTTATCTAATTTGAAGGTAGGGGAGAAAACTAATTATTACGACAGTTGAATTTAATTGTACAAATGTGCAAGATTGCAACATCAGCACACAAAGGGTTAAACCAAAAGTTTAGGAGTCAGTATTTTGCGTGAAACTATTAGCATTCTTCTAATTTTTCAGTTCCAAATACTGAGAATCAGTATCAGTTGGCAGCTCTGTACATATGTTCGATTGATTGAGACAAGTTTGCTATAGGAAAAGGAAAACAGGCCTAGACATGCATCAGACTAAAACAAGCAATTGTCGGTATTTGAAGTCTGGTACAACATGATACAAATCAAATTTCGCTATAAGTGCAGGAACCTTACTTGTATCGATTACAAAGAAAAGAGATAAGAATGTTTTCAGAATACCACCCCTGGTTTTTATCCTGCAAAAATTGTGTATTAATCAATGCACTCTTCTTTTGGAGTGTTTTGAACTTAACATTTTGGGAGATATTGAGAGATGTCATACTAAAAATGATCAGATACATGTACATATACTTTCTGTAACATAACATATACTGGTGTCAGTACTACCTGGTACAATGTTACTAATGCTTCAGTGTTAAATAAGGTGTAATCGGGCATTCTTCTTTTACAGTGTTTTGAACTAAATGTTTCAGGGGACTTTCTGTGGCATAACATTTAAGGACTAAACCTGGTTTCATCACTCCCTGGTATAATCTTGCTCAATAATTAGTGTTAAACATGGTGCCAAAGTACATTATTCTTTTGCAGTAATTTGAACTTAAGGTTTGAGGAAAATTAAGAGACATCATACTAGCAATTGTCACAGTAACAGGAACTTCCTTTAGGTTTAATAGCAGAAGATCATGTTTCATCCCCATCTGGCATGATTTTGCTAATCAGTGTTAAATACGGTGTTACCTATGGTGTTATCTATGGTGTAAGATTGTAGTATTAGTTGATTGCACTGTATGGGGGAGGGCTATCGGTGTAGATCTTTAGCGCTCTCTCCTTCCGAGGCGAATAGGTCACCTTCTGACCAGTCTTCGATAACCTGGATGCAATGAAAGAAGATGAATAGAGGGTTCGTGAGACAAACTGATCCAGATATAAAAAAGAAACATTGAAAGTGACAAACAAGGCAAAAGCGATTTTGTGTCTCGCCCACGTATGAAAATAACCAGAAATATCGTGATTCGCGAGGGCATGCAACAGAATTGTATAGAAACTTCATTATAATATGACTGGGATGGAATAACACTTGCCTTAAGAGCCTTGCACGTAAATTTTAATGTTGACTTGAAAATGACCTTTGACCTTATCATGTGACCTCCGACTGCAGCATAACATGCAGGTCCCCCAAGTCAATCTACCATCCAAGTTTGGTTGAAAAGCACCTTACGGTTGCGGAGTTAGGTAAGGTTGACCTGAAAATGACCTTTGACCTTATCGTGTGACCTCCGACTACAGCATAACATGCAGGTCCCCCAAGTCCATCTACCATCCAAGTTTGGTTGAAAAGCACCTTACGGTTGCGGAGTTAGGTAAGGTTGACCTGAAAATGACCTTTGACCTTATCATGTGACCTCAGACTGCAGCATAACATGCAGGTCCCCCAAGTCCATCCACCATCCAAGTTTGGTTGAAAAGTGACTTACGGTTGCAGAGTTAGGTGTCATAAGAGAGTCTTGCATGTAAACTTTAACGTTGACCTGAAAATGACCTTTGACCTGACCATGTGACCTCCGACTGCAGCCTAACATGCAGGTCCCCCAAGTTCATCTACCATCCAAGTTTGGTTGAAAAGCGACTTACAGTTGCGGAGTTAGGTGTCATAAGAGAGTCTTGCATGTAAACTTTAACGTTGACCTGAAAATGACCTTTGACCTTACGATGTGACCTCCGACTGCAGCATATCATGCAGGTCCCCAAAGTCCATCTACCATCCAAGTTTGGTTGAAAAGCGACCTACGGTTGCGGAGTTAGGTGTCATAAGAGAGTCTTGCATGTAAACTTTAACGTTGACCTGAAAATGACCTTTGACCTTACCATGTGACCTCCAACTGCAGCATAACATGCAGGTCCCCCAAGTCCATCTACCATCCAAGTTTGGTTGAAAAGCGACTTACGGTTGTGGAGTTATGTGTCATTAGATTTGTGACGGACGGACGACGGACGACATTTGGATCCCTAAGTCTCGCCTTCACCTCTGGTGGGCGAGACAAAAAGGCTTTGAAGAAACTGAGATCCTGATGATAAGTTGGTGAGGTAAATGAAATGGATACTGATAGAAAGTAACAAAAGATGATTTGCAGATACTGAAAGCTAAGATTGATGATGATGTTGGTGGTGGTGGTGGGCAGTGTTCTTGTGGTGGTAGTGGTTATGGAGGTGGTATTGGTGATGATGGTGGCGATGATGATGATGGTGGTGATGATGATGATGGTGATGATGATGGTGATGATGATGGTGATGATGATGGTGGTGATGATGATGTTGATGGTGATGATGGTGGTGGTGATGATGGTGATGATGATGGTGGTGATGATGGTGGTGAATTTTGGTGATGATGGTGATGACGATGATGGAGGTGGTGATGATGAGGATGATGATGTTGATGATTATGGCGATGACGATGACGATGTTGATGATGATGGTGGTGAAGATGATGATGGTGATGATGACGATGATAGTAATATGGTGATGATGAGGATGATGATAATGATGATAATAATGAATCTACATGACAGTAATCTACATTCCTGCATACCTTGCATTTTCTTTCTTCTGTATCTCTCTTTTCTCTTCTTCTTGCAACTCTTTCAGCTCCTCCCGATTGTCTCTGATAAAAGTAAAAGAAATCTTGGAAGTAAAGTCAAGCTTGTCAAGTAACTAAATCAAGTCAGAACAAAATCCATTAATACCACATATCATTCAGTAAAGTGATAGAAATAATACTCTCGAGTAGAGTCCTATGGACAGTTAAAATCGTTCTTTATAACTGAATATGCACAAGA
Source organism: Lytechinus variegatus (assembly GCF_018143015.1). Classification (NCBI taxonomy): domain Eukaryota; kingdom Metazoa; phylum Echinodermata; class Echinoidea; order Temnopleuroida; family Toxopneustidae; genus Lytechinus; species Lytechinus variegatus. The sequence goes on along the minus strand of NC_054758.1, from coordinate 14,025,136 downwards.
AAACAGGTACTTCAGGGAATGGGGAAAGGGAGGGACAGAGATTTTATTTTAAAAGAAATAACCAAACAGTAACTGATACAAGTTTGGAGATGGGGTCTTTAACATGAAGTTCAGAGACTGTTCTGGGTATTTTTTTCCCGTAATACCTCCATCCCTCTGCACCTATTCCCTCGGAATAGTTTACTACATTGATGGAGCATGATAAATGCTGTGTTCATTATCATTATTATTGTTTCTTTACTGTTCAATACTTTGTAAACTGCTCTTTTTATCAGCTTCATTTATGTACGCTAAGGGACAGAACAACAAGGTCTTTGTAATTTCAACCACTGTATTTGAATATAAATGATCAAATGAGGAATTGTCACCTGTAGTAAATGACGGTCCCATCATCTGTGATGTAGAGAGGCCACGTATTAAGCGCAGTGACCCTAGGCTCCCATTCCAGGTCTGTGTTCATCTCTAGGAGGGAGATCTCGCAGGGGAACGTCCCCCGACCCTTGGCAAACTCGATGCTCTCCACGGGGATTCCACTAATGTCTGCCAGCTGAAGGAAGAGATTGTGATATGAAAAGTAGATAAACCGTCAAAAATAGCCATGTAATATGAAAGAAAATTATGATCAGGGGGGTGTTTCACAAATATTTAAGTATATCTTTTATAGAATCGCACTTAAATGTCCAGTTGCATTGATTATAAAAGGAATGGCCGCATTGGTCAGATCATCTATAGAGGACACACACTACTAAGTATTATTAATTAAGATTGTTTCATATCGTATACACATCGGCATTTAAGTGCGACCTAAGTCATACTTGAGTCTTTGAGAAACACTCCCCCCTGGTGTGTAAGACAAGAAAAAGTACATGAATTTTCTCTGTCAAAACGATTCAGCAGCATATATATATATAAATGTTATCTTTATTCCTTTGATTTATGTTAGACTTTGCCTCTAATCGTTCTAATCACTGCTGATTCAATTAAAAAAGAATTAGTCAAATCTGAAGGACCAATGGGCCTCAGGGAGGGGGGGGACTGAAATTCTTCATAAATATGACTAAGTTCCAAGTTTTGTAATCATATTTGGGATTGAGATCTCGCAGGGATCATCCCACTACCATTTGCAAACTGGATGCTTAACTGTTTAAAGGGGAAGTCCACCCCAACAAAATCTTGTTTTGAATAAAAAGAGAAAAATTCAACAAGCATAACACTGAAAATTTCATCAAAATCGGATGTAAAATAAGAAAGTTATGACATTTCAAAGTTTTGCTTCATTTCACAAAAACAGTTATATGAACGAGCCAGCTACATCCAAATGAGAGAGTCGATGATGTCATTCACTCACTATTTCTTTTGTTTTTTATTGTTTGAAATATGAAATATTTTTATTTTCTTGTCATTGTCATGTGAAATGAAGTTTCATTCCTCCCTGAACACGTGGAATTCCATTATTTTAACATTTTTTGCTTCAGGCAAGGAGGTCCCAATCGTCAAATTCGTAAAAATTGAAATATTGTATAATTCAAACAATAAAAAACAAAAGAAATAGTGAGTGAGTGACATCATCAACTCTCTCATTTGGATGTAACTGGCTCGTTCATTTAACTATTTTGTTAAAAATAAGCGAAACTTTGAAATGTCATAACTTTCTTATTTTACATCCGATTTTGATGAAATCTTCAGCATTGTGCTTGTCTGATTTTTCTCTATTGATTCAAATCAACATTTTTCTGAGGTGGACTTGACCTTTAAATTTTGGTTTTACTACCTCCTGCAGATACATGTATGAAGATCATTTCATTCAAACTTACCGCTGCCTTCAGATCCGTGACATTGGTATCGTCAAGAATCACTTCCTCAAAGGGATCTAGCTTCATCTCTGAAGGGCGCCATCGCCTGACATACAATGCCAGCTGAGATGACGACTGCACTTGCTCTGGTCCTAAAAGAAATTGGATACAAATGTCAGAATTCACTTGATACTCTTCCTTGAAAATATTGTGAAAATGTCCCACCTTCATGTTTAGTGAAAGAAAACTTTGAATTATGAAGATAATAAACCTAAAGCTATCTAAGAAAGATCAGTTGATTACTGTATCAATAAAAATGAAAGTTCACTCTGAAGAAAAGTTTGTTGTAAAAATAGCAGAAAAATAATAAGAAATATTGGTGAAGGTTTGAGGAAAATCTATTTAAGATTAAGAAAGTTCTTAGAATTTGGATATTGACATCATTAATGAGTAGCCGCCCCATTTGTTATGTAAGATAAAATGCATTAAAAACAATCTTTTATGGTTTGTGATGACTTATTTTTGTTTACTTTTTTGGGAACAGCCTGTTGAAATAATTTGTCTATCGATATACTGAAGGTACAGTAAAAGGCCATTTTCGATTTTCTGAAAAAATTACATTTCATTGATTTTTTTTTCATATGATATGTACATTAGGAAAGCTGCACGCATATGACGTCACAAGTCAAATAATTAAATATATAAAAACTTTTTCATTCTTTGATGGATTTTTTTCAAAACTTCAGCAATATTTTAAAACATTTTTTCTGCTATTTTTACAATAAAATTTTGTCAGGGTGAATATCCCCTTTAATACAGCATCCTTCATATTAACTGAAAGGGAAATCCTACATGAAACTAATGCAACATAAAACAGATACTATATGCATATTCTTTATAACTCTTTCTTTCAACATATTTCATATACTCTGAAGGGCTTGCATAAAAAGTTATTAAAGCAAACCACAAAATGTGGTTACTCTGTCGAGTATGGTATCAAGAATACTTACTATCTAGGAGCTCCACAAAGACTTCCCAGTTGGTGAAGATTGGGATATCTTCTTCGTAGATTCGGTCGTTGAGGAATATGGTGGCAGGGTTCTTCCATGACTTCTTCCGTAAACGTAACCTGAACATGTAAAGAAAAACATGTAAGATATTAATAAATAAATATATGTATGTACACATAAGTGTTTCCTACCACAAAGTCATAAAATAGCCTTAAACACGGACATACTTTTCGACACATGCTCATGGGAGTAAAATTGCATGAATGACCAGAACGCTAGAGCAAAACAATATATAATAGTACTGTGTAAAAAATTTAGGCATAGTAACAGCCGTAAAAGCCTAAAATGCTCACATTGTACATTGACAGCCAATCCCAGCTCGTTGTTTGGCATCCATTGTCTCTTTCAGTTCTATTGTTTATAATGTTCGTTCCCTCGTTCTGGTCATTCATGTGATTTTACTCCGATGTGTGCATGTCAAAAAGCTTTGGTATGTCCGTGTTTAAGGCTATTTCACGATATTACTATCTCTATACAGGGCCTTTTAGTTGTGCCAAGAACTGTTTATGACTGGAGTTCCAACAGGCAACAAATTTATTCAAGCAGTTGTTCACTTCTACAGAAGCACAAAAGAAAGTATGGCCGTACGTTGCCTTTGAAGTACGTCGTTCAAAGCCACCAGTAATTTCATGGGGAAATCCGAGGAGTGATTTTTTTAAATAATCATTTATATTATTATTCCATCTTTTATATCAATAAACTGGAATTTGAGCACCTGATAAAACGTTAATACCCTAGTGATGTTGCTCCAAGAAATTTAGCCAGATTGGATCAAGTAATCTTTTAATTAATTATTGAAATCGGATTTTGACACTTTTCTGATCAGTCCCGACAAATGAAAATTTAACATGTGGTCGTTGAAATATTGTTGTTCATTACTGGATATGTCAAATTAGTGTCCATACATTCCCAAAAAAGAAAATTTGAGTCACATTTCAGAAAATATTTCGTCATTTCTTTTAGCATTGCCCCCAAAAGTAGGAACTATTTATTGCTCATAAGCAGACCAAAATGCAGCAAAAGAAGTTATGGATCCTTGTTACTTCACAAACAATCCTCATCTCAAAACCATGACTGTATAATAAAACTAGTCATAAGTACTAATCATTATCAAAACTTCTGATCTGTTGAAATAAATGACAGGTGACGTGATAGATTTCAGCCAATAATTTGATTAGGATCCATATAACCATTTTATATTATTTGATATTGACTGACCCGCCTAGAGGTACATCTCTTCCACACTTTTTTCTTTTGGTAAATATTATTTGATATCAACTGACCTATCTAGAGGTACATCTCTTCCACACGTGTTATTTAGGTAAATATTATTTGATATTGACTGACCTGTCTAGAGGTACATCTCTTCCACACTTTTTCTTTAGGTAAATATTATTTGATATCAACTGACCCGTCTAGAGGTACATCTCTTCCACACGTGTTATTTAGGTAAATATTATTTGATATTGACTGACCTGTCTAGAGGTACATTTCTTCCACACTTTTTTATTTAGGTAAATATTATTTGATATCAACTGACCCGTCTAGAGGTACATCTCTTCCACACGTGTTATTTAGGTAAATATTATTTGATATTGACTGACCTGTCTAGAGGTACATCTCTTCCACACATTTTCTTTAGGTAAATATTATTTGATATCAACTGACCCGTCTAGAGGTATGTCTCTTCCACACTTTTATTTAGATAAATATTTGATGTTGACTGACCTGTCTAGAGGGACATCTATTCCACATTTCTTCTTGAGTTCTGGAAGGAGTTCTTTCTTTGACTGTAAGACAGTCATACCTTTAGCAAACACCCAGTCAAAGAGATACCTGATGGGCTGTGGAAAAGACAAAACAAAGTGGATACCAATAATAATATAGTATATAGTATCTATATCAGGGTTCCCAGCTTTTCATGACAAAAAAAAAAACATTTGAGAACACTATACCCCAGTTCCCCTTCTCATCAATTCTCTTCTCCAGCCGTAACTGCCTCAAGAAAGCAATTTAAGTATCATTAAAACACCTGTTTCTTGACGTTGGTCCGAAGATAAAACAACAGCCCGGCATATACAGTCACAGCAGGGGGCCACACACGATGGGATGCATGCGCAGCGCTGAGTGCGGTCCCTGTAAGCATGCCGTCATTTTTATTCGCTTACTTTCCTTATTCCGAGGTCGATTTTCTTCGTTCAAAATTGAAAATGGACTAACATTGGGTTACTGAATACAATATGCCTTTGAAAACGTGATTAAATATGGAATACAATAATTTCATTCCGAAGGTCCTACTACAGGCAGAGAAGTCTTACGTAATAGCGCAGCTGTTGTTTATCTTTTCGTCCTTTGCTCAACGCTCATATACTGGCCTGTGGGGGTGAAATTGAGACAGCGGGGATTACCCCTGGATTACTTGGCCAAGCGCGGTTAATAAGGGCTTGGAAATTATTTTTAGGAGATCCAAATGGAAAATGGGGTACAACACCGCAGTTCGCAATCCGAACTGCGGTATTGTTTCAAAGGGAAGTTTGACGTAATGTCACGAAAACAAAATTCCCAGATTTCTCCCTGATGAAGTTTAAAATTCCCTGATAACTATTAAAACCCATTCCCAGTTTTGCATGTTTTCTACATGTAAGTTGTTGCAGTGAATTACGCATATTTTCCATATAAAAATAGTGTAAAACTAATTAGTACTATCATAACCAGTCATTTAATGGATTTTGTTTCGATATGCAACAAAACATGGTAGTCTGACTGGCTACCATGCTTTCAACTTTTGGGCTGATCAAATTTCCCTGATTTTTCCCTCATTTTAGGCATTTTCCCCTGATTTGAGGCATTTTTAATCGAATTCCCGGGTATTTTTCCCTGTCTGGGATAAAAAAGTAAAATAATCTTCCCTGATGGGCTGGGAACCCTGTAACATGTATATTATGCCATTTATCTACCAGTAGTTACCAATTCAATACTGATCTGATACTCATCTGTTTTTAGACTCTAGCTGAGTTTGAAGACTCCCCCCCCCCAAAAAAAAAAAAAAAATTATGAATTTTGAGATCTTTATATTGGGATTGAAAAGTGCATCCAAAGCTTTAAAATGATATTACTCGCCCGAATTGATCAACAATAACCATCTCAAGTACTTGATTGAATGCAGAAGAAATTTATTAAGAGCTTCAGAAAAAAAATATGGAGAAAACAAAGTTTGAAGTTTGGGCAGGGATGCCAGTCGGTTTTACTCATTGGGCCTGACAAGAAGCCAGAACATGTTAAAAGATCATATGTACTGTACAATATAAAGCCTGAAATGATAAGTTGTCAGAGCCTGAAATCAGGCAAGAGCCTGAAGACTGGCATCTCTGTTTGGGGTTCACTAAAGCATGAAATGTGCTTGCTGGGAAATCTCAGTAAGTTTTCCAAGCACTCCACATATGATGCATGGCGTCAAATGAACTCTTGAATCTTGTCTTTTATTCAACTTCACAACTTCAAATTATGACAGTATTAAAACAAATTACTCTTTCAGATAAGCCATGCTCTTTGAAGACCAATCCATCTTAGCGTTTTACAGAGAAACTTTCTTGGAACCTTTTTTTTGCTTTGGTCACATATGTACTGTCACAATAACAGATCAAATAATTATGAGTTAACTGATCATTGATGCGATACCATCCCTTCCTCCGTGCTCAGCCAACACATAATTTGACAACTATCCCACAAGACAATATGAACTGTTACAAAACTGATCAAATAAAACACTCACCTCATTTGAATAAACTTGTAATTGATGAATATTGAGATACTATCCCTTCCTCAGTGTTCAGCCAACACATAATTTGACAACTATCCCACAAGAAAATATGTACTGTTACAATAACTGATCAAATCTAAACTTGCCTCATTTGAGTTAACTTTGAATACTGACACAATACTATCCATTCCTCAGTGTTAACCCTAAAAAGACTGGGGGGGGGGGGGCTGATTCAGCCCCCCTCTACATTTTTCGCGATAAATTTTTTATGGTCAAAATAAAGTTCCTGACAATTTCCATTGAAAATACAATAAAAAAACCAAAAAGTCGAAAAACAAAGAAATACATAAGAAATTTAGAAAACAATACATAAGAAAATAAATGTGATGTTGAAATTTTTTTTAAATAAATTTGATCAGATGCCTATCTAGAGTATGTGAAACAAAAATTAGCATTTAAGGAGCATTATTTTATTAATTAGAGCAAACTTATGATTTTACGCATAAATTAGCATAATTAATGAGCAATGAGATTTTTCGCAGAGATCATAAGGGGGGGGGGGCTAAATCAGCCCTCCCCAGTCTTCTTAGGCATTGAAATAGCCCAGTCTATTTAGGGTTAAGCAAACACGTAATTTGACAACTATCCCACAAGAAAATATGTACTTTTACAAAAACTTATCAAATCTAAACTTACCTCATTTGAGTTAACTTGTAATTGATGGATATTGACGCGATACTCTCCCTTCCGCAGAGCTCTACCTAGTTTGATGACTATCCTACTATCATCGCTGTACGATTGCAATGTCTCGTTCAATCGGATACTCTCAAACTCTTGATTGTTGGCATACACTCTGTAGACCTGTAACCAATCATATAATAATTGAAATAATACAATGAATTCATATAGCCCAGCAACTACATAGGTAGGATGTTCGTCCTAGGGAAGATGACCACAACTTTTCACATTCTTGTGAGTTTGAAGAAAATGCATAATTGCTGAGAAATGAGCAAAATAATCATAGAATTCCATCAAATGTTGGGTATTTTTAGAAGCAATATTAATACACTTTGCCACATGCTTTTGTGTGTTAGTGATCATCGGAATTATCTATTTTGAGCTAAGATCTTATGATTTTACAAACATAAATAGACATTATTGTACAATGCCTACTTAGCTTGTTGTACGCAAGCAAATGGGAGGCTGAATGTCACACATTCGCACCGTTGCACACAAGACGTACCATCCAAAATGTACCGTCCTAAATGTACCATTGCACGGCTTTAGGAGGTGACGTCACAATGCGATTTCATTGATTAAATAAGGGGACAATGCGCGTACAGACCGCTGGCTAAATGCGCAATGCTGTCCAAGATCATGTGCGCTTGTGGGCCCGGCTTGTGGGATTTTGCTTTTCACTTTCAATATTTTTGCTCGCTTTTTATAGATAACTGCAGGGAAAAACTCTTTTTTTCATATTTTCGCTAGATTCCGAGGCATTGTACAACACAAATAGCGAATATTCTTATTCGTGCAATGGTGCGAGATTTCGCATGAGGTGAAAGAAAGATGCTCTATTCAACGAGGCGTTAGCCGAGTTGAATAGAGCATTTCTTTCACCTCATGCGAAATCTCGCACCATCGGACTCATGCCTATTCGCTATTTGCATAATGTACCAGATCTAGATGTATGACGATATTCTGACAGTTAACCTTGATTTATAAGACTTTCTCATGAAATAATTGTTTGCTGCAACTACTGTCTTTGACTTATAATGCCTTACATCCTGAATTCCTTGACACCTACCTTGAAATTGAGTGCTGTTGTTCCTACGTGTGTTTCAACGCACGTTTTGAAGAATCCTAAGGACATCCGCCTGTCAAGGTTTACCACTAACACTGAAAGATAAACAATATATCACAAGGTTAAGAGACTCACATCAGGGCCCTGTTGCATAAAAGTTACTATTATGGTAACTTTGCCATCCAATGGTAACACCATGGTAACGATGATCAACAGCCAATCAAAATCAAGGATTCCATGGTAGTTACCACTGCATGGCAAAGTTACCTTAATAGTAACTTTTATGCAACAGGGCCATGATGGGTGCTACATGTACATACAGCTACTTGTAGGTTACTTTGACAATTTATTCAATGGGAAACATGGCAAAATGTAATAATGCTTGAATTACTGAATGATGGAATCATCCATGCTGAACATAACCAATGATTGTTAACAGTTCAACCTTGCAGTCCACCACAGGATTTATCACATGAACTAAAGGGTTGGGTAAAAACTAAAATTCCTCCTACCTCTGCCTTCCTCCGTATCTGAGAGTTCTAAAGGCTTGAAGTACCAATTCTTCTTCTTCCTTTGCGTTCTAACCGCTTCACTGAGTTCCTGATCTGAGTCTACATTAGGCGGTTCAGCATACCCTAAAGGGGGTCCACTAGGACCTATAAAGCCCGGCTCCATCCCGTCTGCACCCCTCTCACACGATTGATCCACCGCGTCCCTCCGCCTATGAATAGCGTCCATGATCTGAGGGTTGAGCGGTCCCGGAAGCGGGCTCATGGCCCGGGGACGAAGGCTGCCCGCGTCGGGCACCTGCAGCTTCCCGCATTCCGTGCAGGAAGCCGCTGCCTGCGATTGCGACGCCACCGGCAACGTCAAGTGGCTCTTGGCGATTTGTCTCTGGCTAGATAAAGAGGGAACTCTGGGGGCGCTTTCCCCTTTGTCTCTGTGACTTGCATCCTTGGGCGGATGCGGAGAAGTTAAATCGCTCGCAACTGGCCTCGCTGCGTTTAACGCATCAGTTAATTCTTGAGCATTCAAAGGGTCCACAATGCTTTGCTTTTCTTTTGGACTGTCACACCCGCCATCGGGTTCCCCACGGAGTTCATCTCCTAATACATTATCATCCTCTCCTGGTTGTTCATCTGTAAGACGAGCTTCATTCAGTGACACAACTCCACTGTCCGTTTCACTACCCACTAAATTCACACCGTTCTTCTCCAGCGGGTGATCGTCGCTCAGCGTTGAGGAACTTCCCGTTGGGCTCGGCGTTGGGATTTTGTTGGGAGAGAGGCCTCCGGTCTCTACTTGAAGGTCAGAGAATTTCTCTGCCACTGAGTCTATTGATGAACTCGTCTCTGACACTTCATCTTTGGAACTGTCTTCCTCTTCTAAATCAAACAAGAAAAAATATTTGGTTACCTGGATATAGCTCAATTCTATGATGAAAACAATTTCATCATGACAATTATCATCATCATCAACATCATCATCATCATCATCATCATCATCATCATCATCATCATCATCAGCATCAACATCACCATCATCATCCTCATCACCATAAACATCATCATCACCATCATCATCATCACCATCATCAATACCATCATCATCATCATCATCATCATTACCATCATATCCACCATCCTCCTTTTCTCACCTCCTAGCGGTGGTGGTAGTGATACAAGAAGACGGATTGTGTTGGCATATCTATCAAGTAGAGTGTAGAGCTGGGAACTTGGAAATTCAGAATCCACATCTTCCAGACCACTGGCCTCAACAAAAACCTGGGATAGTATAAATGTATAATTATAGCTATAAGTGTACATATACCAAGATATTCTACACATGTTCTATTGCCAAAATCTTAAAGTCACTAGAAACTCACGTTAGATGTCAGTGTAAGCTTACGCAGCATTCACCGCAAACTTTTGGCCACCTCTATTCCAGTTAAGCTTTCATGCAAAAGCCCTTTCAAAGATAATTGTGAGTATGATAACTCGCACTCCTTATCCAACTGAATTCTTTAAAAGAATAAGTATTTGTGGAGAAAGTTGATCCTATTGACATAAGAATCCTAAGTGCGGCATTAAATAGAAATTCCATTGTGTTTAATATTAAAGATAAATTCCAGTATTGGTAACGATCTCAAAATGACTTTTTACAGAATCTAATATAATGACCACCCAAGTGTCTGTTTGTATGAATAAAAAATATGTGCCAAAGGATTCTGGAAGAAATTGTGTAATTGCTGAGAAATAAGCAAAATAAGCGCGGATTTGGTCACTTCCGTCGGGTCTTTATTCCAGCAATAATAATACACTGTCCCACGTGTGCCTATCTGTGTTGGTGATCTTCAGTGTGAATATTTTTTGGCGTAGATTTCACGATTTCACAAAGTTCAGTTTATGTAACTGTACCAGATCTAGATCCTCGATGATATACTGACAATTAAGCCTGGTTTTACAGACTTTCTCATGAAATCAGTGTTTATTGCAACTACTGGTATTTCTCTTTAAGTGCAAAAAAGACAAGCTCTAGCTTAATGAATCCCTGAATCCACCGGCATAAATCCACTCTGAGGAGTGGGGGCGATGATTGACTTTTTTGACGATTTTTTTCTGTCGATCTCACACTTAGGTATAAGCACTCTCACTGACGACCACAGACCCCCTTACACACATTTTAATATTTATTTTGCGAGCGAGAGAAGTGAGTGAGCCAGAAATAACCATTTTCTAGCGAGCAAAGCGAGCAAGCAAAAAATAACCACTTTTGGGGTTTTCAATCATATTTTCAAATAGAAATTCTAAAATATGATGGTTTATGACAGATATTAAAAGATTTTACTAACGGATTAATTAAAATATATTTTCTTTCTTAAAAAGTGGGGGGGAGGGATATTTGTACATGCCATCCCCCCACTCTCCAAAAAGTGGGGGGATATATCCCCCCCCCCCCGGATTTACACCAATGCCTGAATCAAAACATTGAATGCAACTATAATTTGCACCCCTACTATGGTTATGTATGTTTTTAATGCCCTGGAAGAACATACAAATACACACAAAAAAATTGGTGATATTACCTTATTGCATTTACTGAATCCCTCTGATTTCAGATTCTTGCTAGGGACGGTGAGAAGACGGAGCTCGTTGTAGTATTTCTCTAGTACGAGGCGCATCTTACTGGATGGTAGACCTGTTAACTGTGGAGAGAATAGATCAGCAAATAATACATGGTTGCTCAGGGCTAATTAGCCCCTAAACTAATTGATAAATTAATGAGAAGCAAACTTTTTTTGCTTCTCATTCCAAAATACAAATATGAATTTTGAACAAATACATGTAGAAGCTGGAAAATACAACCCTCAGGCAGAAAAAAAGGTCAAGTAATTGGTCTTAGAAAACAATTGAGCCTAAGTGATGACAGAAACTGCTTATAAGTCAATTTTTATTTGACATAGTAAAAAAATTAAGAAGTGAAAATTAGCCTGGGCAGTAGACCAAATGACAATTAGACCAAGTGGGTATAACACTAAAGGTAGTGTAGACCAAATGGCAATTAGTCCACATTAATACTAGACCAAATAGGTTTAGGCCATAAGGTGATAGATTATCTGAGATGTCAACCGACTGCTGATAGGCCAAAAGAGTACACCTTAGACCAATTTGATAATATACCACATGGGTTTAGACCATGTGGTATTAGACTGTATGAAAACTAGACCAACTGCTTGTAGTCCAAGTGAGTATCCTTTTGACAAAATTGATAATAGACCAAGTAGGTTTAGCCCATTGGTATTAGACCAGCTAAGAAGTAGACCAACTGCTTGTAGTCCAAGTGAGTATCCTTTTGACAAAATTGATAATAGACCAAGTAGGTTTAGCCCATTGGTATTAGACCAGCTAAGAAGTAGACCAACTGTTGGTTCACCAAGTGAGTACACCGTCGATCAAACTGATAATAGACCAAGTAGGTTTAGCCCATTGGTATTAGACCAGCTAAAAAGTAGACCAACTGTTGGTAGACCAAGTGAGTATCCTTTTGACAAAATGGATAATAGACCAAGTAGGTTTAGCCCATTGGTATTAGACCAGCTAAGAATTAGACCAACTGTCGGTACACCAAGTGAGTACACCTTCGATCAAACTGATAATAGACCAAGTAGGTTTAGCCCATTGGTATTAGACCAGCTAAGAAGTAGACCAACTGCTTGTAGTCCAAGTGAGTATCCTTTTGACAAAATTGATAATAGACCAAGTAGGTTTAGCCCATTGGTATTAGACCAGCTAAGAAGTAGACCAACTGTTGGTGACCAAGTGAGCATCCCTTGGAAAAAAATTGATAATAGACCAAATGGGTTAACCCCATTGGTGTTAAAACAGCCGATAAGTAGACGCAACTGCATATAGAACAAGTGAATATGAAACCAGAAAGACAAATCTTACAAAGTCAGGTGTACCTCAAACTTTATCAAAGATACACTTGTATGTCTTTCAGCAATAAATTTCAGTCAGGGAAGCAGTTCACAAAAATATATTTTTTTATCTAAGTTTCATCTGATAGTTGCCATAGGAACAGTGATTTTCAGCCAATCAAAATCAAGGAAAGTTGTCAGACCACGGGAGCTTTTCATGAAAGAACTTGTCGGACGTTTTATCCGACAAGTCCCAGTTTATCCGACAGTTACCATAGTAACAGTGCTTTTCAGCCAATCAGAATCAAGGAAAGATGTCAAATCTGGCAACTTGTCAGACAAAAATGGTGATGAAACTGTCCCCTGATAGCTTGTCAGATGACACTATTGATGAAATGCTCCCCATTGACTTACCCCTTCAATCTGTTGCTTAAGATCTGCGATTGTCGTTTGATGGTAGGCTCTCGTCGTGATGGGATTGCGGATTTCATCTTGCCTCAGGTCAACAACAAATAATTTGATTGTCACACCTACAGAAGGTAATCAATAAGATAACAGAAGTATAAAAATCTAAGTTTAGTTTTCATTTCGTTCTCCCTAAAGTGCATATAAATGCAATCATTGTATTGGGTATCAGTGATGTAGTCGAGGTCAGTACTTCTGAGTCATGATACTGCTGAAGAAAACCTTGTCCCATAGATTTTTGTACATGTGACGCGGCCCAATGCGAAGGCCGGCAAAATGTGGCCACAAGGCCGGCCTTGACTGCATCCCTGTTGGGTATACATGATCAATAATAAAAATCTGATTTACAAAATCACCTGAGAACATTGTATGGGAATTGGGGTCAGCAAAAAAAGGATTATGTCTTGTAAATGTTGATCCTTAAAAAAATATTAGGTAGCAAATTCTGAGATATAGACATGATAAATCAAGGGCCCGTTTCATAAAGGACTTACAACTGTTGTAACTTTGCCATAATGGCAACTACCATGGTAACAGGGCTCAGTAGCTAATCAGAATCAAGGTTACCACAGTAGTAGCCATAATGGCAAAGTTACAACAGTTGTAAGTCCTTTATGAAACGGGCCTGCATTGTATGATGGTAATAAAGTCATTCACGTACATAAATACTACTCAAGGGAGATAAGAAAATTAATGTTAGAAGTGGGAACCCCAAAAAAGAAAATATGAAATAAACCACCTTACCTCCTGGTTTATAGCTCTGGAATTGGTGCTCTGCTGTCCTTGTCTCCATCAGAAGGTCAAACATGTACGACCCCTTGACCCCTCCGAGGAGTTGACCCATGGGCGTGTCCTCTTCCCCCTCGTATGATCTCTCCAGCGACTCGTGAAACTCATCATACTTGACCATACGGCACTGCTCAACCGGTATCACACCATCATATCCAAGTAACTGAAGAAATAAGAAATAAATAAAAAATTCTCAACAACCTGTCTAAAGCTTTTGTCTAGCAACTAGTAAAACTCAGCAAACTTGACCATACAGCACTGCTCAACAAGCGAAATAACAGTAAATTTCTTTAAAGCCTGTCTAAAGCTTTGGTCAAGGTTCTGAAGCTTTAAAAGATCTTGCGACTCACAAAACTTATCATAGTTGTTGATTCTGCACTGCTTATTAATGTATAATACCATCATAACTACGTAACTGAAGATACAAGAGAACATCTCTCTAATCCATCAACATCACAAAATTAACAAGCACACAATTCAGGCTATTTACAGAATTGATTGCAATATTTTTTTTAACTTCAATCTAATACTTTTCAAAACCTTACAATCGGATCACTCTAACAAACTTACCTCATGGCCAATTTGTGTAGCCTCCGTTAAAGTCCTATCCTTATGCACCTCTAGTCTTGTCTCAATGCTTTTTCCCGTCACCGGATGAACTCCAAATAGCTTGATCTGTGGATATCGTCAACAACGAGAAGAAAATGCCAGTCAAATTTACAAGATTTTTTAACATCATCTTTCATAATACCCTAGAGAGTTTTAACCTACTAACAAGGGAGGAACTCGTAAAAACAAATACTGTATAAGCTGTTATTTTTGTGTACATAATTTTTCGCGAATTGCAGGGGTCCCGACTTGTTGACGCGACGGAAGATGTATCAAACACTTCCACAATATTTCAAAGAAGCAAAAATAGTGCAAAACATGAGCAAAAATAAGCTCCTCAAGACCCCCATGCTGACGTGTCTTTTGTACATAAACATGTCCCTGTAAAGAACAGTTACAAAGTGTAAAAGAGGTGACTTAAATTTCACTTTTTTTGTACCTATAGATCTGAAAATTCATCATGTGTCACAGTTTGATCTGTAAAAGCAATCTTTGGAAGTTGAGTTTTGCAGATTCCTTTCTAGCATAACACACTTCTCTACTCTCTAGGGAGCAATGTCAAGGGATCCCGTTTTACACACACACACCATCCAACAAGGCATCCAAAAATGTCACAACTTGCATGAGGGATAACTGACCTTGCACGTGTTTCTCTCTATCTCTCTCTGTCTCTTCTCCTCTTCCTCTTCCTGGTAGAGTCCCGTGGAGAGATGTGATATGTGACTCGGGAAGTTATCCGCATTCATGAAACCTTTATAGAGAAGAACAATAATATGGTGATGGTAAGGATACATAAATATAGTCAGCATTCCCGTTTCATTCAATCTCTAAGAACCAAAGAAAGGGGGCATTCCATCAACATTTTCGCAGATTGGGTTGCAATCAACGTCCACTCACCATTTAGTCTAATGCCATTCCATCCATCAACATTTCGTCTAATGAACAGTTGGTCCAATCATCATTTCGCCTAATCACCAGTTCGTCTATTACCATTTTGTCTCACTTAAGGTTGGTCTAATATCCATTATATTTCCATTCATTTTGCCCAATTTACACTAAGTCCAATTAGACCAAATGGTATATGGACAAAATGGGTATTGGACCAACTGGTTATTAGACAAAATGGCAGTTAGACCATGTGGATAATGAACGACCTGATGGTAGACCAAATGATAGTGGACGAATTGGCATTAGACCAATTGGAAATAAACGTTACACCTCTGTCGCATTTGCTCTACGACGGCCGTGTGGCGAGTTGAAAACGGCTGTTTTAACATTTTTTTTGTACCAGCTACATAAAGGTGGTTTGAATAAAAATGAATAGAACTGCTGTTTTAAAACTCGCCGTACGGCTGTTTTCAACTCGCCGTATGGCTGCCGTGGAGCAAATGTGACCGACGTACATGTATTAGAAATTACTAATGCCTTCACAGATGTGTTTGATCTGTATACCATCACTTACTTGCATTGCGAAGGGGGTCAATCTGCCTGTACATTAACATGTACGCGTTGGTTGAGCTGGTGTAAGAACTAGAGTAGTAGCCCCGATAGTGCGTCGGCTCTCCGCCATAGGTCTTGCGGATATCGTCATAGGTGATCCGTGTTACGTGCTGGTCGTTGAAACAGTACCACTGACCATCAGTAAAGGATCTAGGGATATCACGGATGAAAGGTAAGATAGAGGGGTTGTTACATACCATGTAGATTGTGTGACATGTTCACTTATCTCTTTTCTTTCAATTAAATTCTTAACTTCATTTCCAATACAATGAAAGGATTGAAATTTTTTTAAAACTGGAGCATATGGAAAGATATTCTTAGAATATCTGGGCCCCCTAACAGCTCAGCAATCGAGCATGTGGATTTTTTTCTTACTTTTTAACAATTGGTCATATTTATCAATGCAATCAATTTCTAAATCAGCCAAAAATCAATCGTTAAGCTATGTTACCTTGCCCTAAATAGACCTCTTTTGTCTGAAAAAATGGTAGGACTTCATCACAATTTGAAACCAGGAGACAGTCTCAAGAAAGTTGTCATTATCTAACAGTTACCATAGTTAAGGCAAGACAGCTGTGTGCTTCTCTGCCAATAAAAAACAAGGACAGTTGTTAACCCTATCTAGGCCGGGGGGGGGGGGGGCCTCGGAGGCCCCCCCCTCAACGAATCGCGCGATATTTTCGCTGTGCGAAATTTTTTTATCGCGCCGCTCGCTGACTTTTTACTTTCAAGTCTTGCGCAACTTTTGAGACCAATTTTGCGTCACCCGGGTACGTGGTTCCAAAATTACGCAACATTATGTAAGTGCATGTCAGACCGAAAATTGCTCAAAAACGTGATTTCGTGTACAAAGTCAATGCAAATTGTGTTTTCAACCAAAATTCATAAATGTATGATTATTTTTAGTTTTTCTAGTCTAAATATATTCATTTTATGCTTTTTATGATCACAGAAGAGTCCCCAACAAATTTCATTGAAAAAACAATGAAAAACAAAAGGTCAAAAAACAAGGAAATACATAAGAAATTGCAAAAACAATATAATACATAAGAAAATGATTTGATATCACAATTTTTTTCATGTACACTTGCTAAGGACACCACAAAGAGTGTCTATACCAAAAATTAGTACATTTAGAGCTTTATTTAGGGAGTTAGAGGGAAAAGTATGATTTCGCATACTAATTACGCATAAATTAGCATAATCACTTAATAGCGATTCGCATGAAATAAATTACTATACAATCTTGTAGATTATGCCCCAGGCAACCCGCGTGCCAATTTTCGGCGTGATCGCGCGGTCGACGGCCGAGATCTTAGGGGGGGCCTGGGAGGCCCCCCCCCCGGCCATAGGAACTCCCAAAATAACCCGGCCTAGATAGGGTTAAGATCTGAGTACCTAAAATTGGTGAAAACTGACAAACTCCTCATAGGACATCTACAAAAATCATTTTCGCTTTCTTGATTTAGTCAAAATGAACTTTCATGGTCAATTTTAAAGATATAAATCTGGGAATAGCTTTTCCAGCTGCCAATAGAAATAACCATTCTCACTTGATATAGGCGTAATAATGTCCACCAGATGCCGTCCCAGAATGCACCATGATGGAGAAGAGCTCGTACATGAAGGGCCCCCTCGTCTGTCTCTCTTGTTCGTTCCTGTGATTGGTCATTGCGGTGGACGTCTGTTCCATGACGATCCCCTCGTCGAGGGCGTCCTCTAGGGAATTCTCTTGACTCTGACTGCTGGGGCTCCCGTCCTCGTTCTCCGCTCCGCTGTCGGACTGCGTCTCCCCTTCCACCTGTAGAGTAAGAACAGGAAAACGATCAATTATTTTCAAATGCAAACAAAAACCAGCATCCAAAAATATTGGTGATATGGATTCAAATCAAACAATTCGGTGGATTCACAATTTGGTACACCACTTATCGTTTGTAGCGGACAGGCCGAAATTCACAATGCCTCGTGACAAAAGTTGACATCTGTTGCGCGCATGCTCTAGTGCATGCTTGCAACATGCTGCACTGAACGATGCGGATCGGACTGCTCGCACAAAATTATGCTGTTTACCAGGGTCCACGTGGGAGAGAAATTTGCCGCATATTTATTTGCAAAATTAAGACCGTTTACAGTGGATTCTTCCTCCGCTTTTGCCAGGTTTTCATTTTTGGAGTATCACAGTCACATAGCAATACACTAGCACTGTGCACTGCCTGCGCGATGTTGACCCAGGTTAGAAATTAGCCTGTTCGCTGGAACCGATAGATGGCATACCATATTGTGAATCCACTGAATTGGCTGATATCTATCAAATGACAAGTCATTCATTTTGCTGATCAGGCAAATTTGCTACGGACATCTGGGTCCCGTCTTACAAAGAGTTACGATTGATCAAATCGATCATATCTCTATGGAAATCCATCAGTGTCATAATTTTTTCTACAAGGTTTTCGCACAATCTCCTTAAAACAAAGAGAACCACTCTGAATCTTCAAGAGAACGATAAATGTACATCATATCTAGAAAATATTTTGAACAAATTTGCATTTTTAGATGTTGATGTTGCTGGCCGTCCATAGTTGTTGTGATTGATTTGATTGATCGTAACTTCGTAAAACGGGGCCCAGGGGTCATATGTACACACTTTATTGAAGAATGCCCCATCAATCGAGACCTTCCGGCAGAGACTGATGGTGATGAGGGCAGCCTAAAATACCTACCACTTTACTTGCACAGGAGATATTACTTTTTGTTCAACTTCGCCATCGAGCACAAGCACCAGACACGCAAACTGCCTGTACTAATCTTCAAGTCTGAAGGATACAGGACGGCCCTGAAGAAGAACGTATTGTACAATGCCTACTTAGCTTGTTGTACTCGAGCAAATGGGAGGCTGAATGTCAAACATTCGTAACGTTGCACGCCTTTAGGAGGTGACGTCACAATACAATTTAATTCATTGCGCTCAGTAAAAATGAAGGTGCAATACGCGTACATGCCTAGCCTGCTGGCAAAATGCGCAATGCTATCCAAGGTCATGTGCGCTTGTGGGATTTAGCTTTTAGCTTTCAATATTTTTGCTCCCTTTTCATAGATTACTGGAGGGAAAAACTCTGTATGTTTTTCATATTTTCGCTAAATTCCGAGGAGTTGTACAACACAAATAGCGAATCAAAGGTCATGTGCGCTTGTGGGATTTTGCTTTTAGCTTTCAATATTTTTGCTCCCTTTTCATAGATTACTTGAGGGAAAAACTCTGTATGTTTTTCATATTTTCGCTAAATTCCGAGGAGTTGTACAACACAAATAGCGAATATTCTTATTCGTGCAATGGTGCGAGATTTCGCATTCGGTGAAAGAAAGAGACGCTCTATTCAACTTGGCTAACGCTTCGTTGAATAGAGCATCTTTCTTTTACCTCATGCGAAATCTTGCACCATCGCACTCATGCCTATTCGCTATTTGGAAATTGTATCTTGAAGTTATCTAAACTTACGTATGCTTGAACCGTCGTCGTCTGTGTAGGGGGTTCCCCCTGTGAGTCGGCCTCGTTTTCCACGAATGCATTCAAGTCAAGGATCTCGGGAAACGTCATTCTGTATTAAAAGCAAAGTAAAAAAGACCAATTACCATCAATCCACTGCTTATGAATTTCAGTATAACATGAAAGACAATAAAACTCAGAAAGCCATTCACCGATTTCAATGCAGTTGATTTGTATTTAAGTATACTGTAATAATGATAATATATGATTTGTACAACGCATGTATCCACCTTGCTAAGCTAGTCTACGGATTCTGGTGAGGAATTTTTTTAGGAATTACATGTACTTCCCGCTGGTACCCATTTACCTCGCCTGGGTCGAGTGCAGCACAGAATGGATAAAGTTCTTGCTGAAGGAAGCCACGCCATGGCTAGGATTCGAACCCAAGACCCTCTGTTTGAAAGGCGAGAGTCAGAACCTCTAGACCACGACGCACTCACACAAATGTTATCATTATAAAAGAAAAACAAATATTTTATGGGATATTCCATGATTATCCACATTCTATTTGAAGGAACATTGACTTGTTTCAAGAGAAAGAATATGTGCTATAGAACCTGCTTATAAAGGTCACCTGTCTCCAGTCGTAGCTTTTTCTGTTAGCATTGGAAGGGGGCTTCGATTTTCCATTTACCACTAAATCGAAGCAGAAAATCGTTTTGATTCTTCAATTTTCATTTAAATTTACCTTTACGAAATGAAATTCATGTATTTGCTGTGTTTTCTATGATGAAACAGAATTTCCATTTCATATCAAGTTTTTAACAGATTGCAAGTTTTCATAAATGGAAAAAAAAACTTTTAACGACTAGTCAATGTCCCTAGCTTGGGTGGCCGTAACAGACAGACGTGCTGTGTATAATATATACTACATGGAAATTTAGAAAAAAGTAACAAATCATACAAAAAAAGTATTGGTGTATTCATAGCAAAAAAGAGCAACAAATACTCTTAAAGGGAACGGTTGGCATGTCTGCCTTAATAGATACAGGTTTGATTGTACTTTATAGAAGCAAAGTTCATATACGAACTCACTTGTCATTGAGTTTGATGCGATGCATGGTGCTATAATCAAAGTCGAATCGTTTGAGTTGTAGGGTGAGGAGGTAAGGAAAGCGTTGAAACTTGAGTCCCTTGTGAGCGTCGCATTTCATGTTGCACTTTTCGCAGAAATACTGGTTGCTCTCGTCCAATGTCTCAGGCTCAACAAAGGCTTGTAATGCTTCGTCCTATCAGAGAGAAAAATATTTAAAGAGTAGTTTCAGTAAATACTGATTTTATGAGAAAGCCTGTAAAACCAGGCTTAATTGTCAATATATCATCAAGGATCTAGATCTGGTACAGTTACATAAATTGAACGTTGTGAAATCTTGAAATCTATGCTGAAAAATGTTCACACTGAAGACCACCAACACAGATAAGCGCATGTGGGACAGTGTATTATTATTGCTTTGAATATCGGCCCGACGCTTGACCCGAATCCTGTGCTTATTTCTCAGCAATTACATAATTTCTTCCAGAATCCTTTGGAACATATTTTTTATTCATACAAACAGACACATTGGTGGTCATTTCATTGGATTTTGTGCCAACTCATTTTGATATCGTTACCATAACTGGCATTTACCTTTAAAAAGATTATCAAAGCAAAGAAGCTTAAAGCTAAATTCAAGTTCTGGTATAAAAATCTTATATGGAAATGGTTGGAAGCAATCCTAAAGTGATTATCATATTACAGATAAGTACAGAAAAATTGAATTGAAATAATTCAGGATTGCTTGAAATGATTTCTATTTTATTACAAGCTTTTCCTGGTGTAGCTAACACAGGAAACGACATGTGGGAACATGTGGGAAAATGGGATTTTTCAGTAATTTTCTGATCTTATTTGCTCATTACTCTGTTGGTTTCAGGTGGTTACCTTTCTAGCTGAGCTAGCTCAAGTTTTGGCCCTCTTTAAGGGCCCCTACGGCCACACCCACCACTTAGGACACGGCAGACGCCCCATTCATTGCATTGTGTAATATGGGAAATCATGTCATAATCATGAAAATTGTCTTCTTCTTCAGCTATGCTGACCCCTCCTGGGGCCCGTTTCATAAAGGTGTTCGTAAGTTAAGAGCGACTTTAAGAACGACTGGTGATCCTTTCTTACGCGCTAAACCATCGCCAATGTATTTGCCATTTACCACAAGATGGGATCACCAGTCGTTCTTAAAGTCGCTCTTAACTTACGAACAGCTTTATGAAACACCTACCAGGCCCCTGCTCTAGTAGTAACTGCAGTTGTATATCGCCAACAGGTGTAATAGAAAACAAATGGGTACTCACAACACTGCTGTAGACCTTGTTTGCACCAAACGGTCTGATCACCAGCGGGATGTCCAGGAATGCATCGGTTCTTGCACTTTCATACCCGCACTGTTTAGAAAGAGAATGGTACTGATTATGTTATGATTAAGCTTATAATGTGAAAGGGGAATAAAATAATCTTTACTGAGTATTATAAAACAAACAGTTCGTGCACTTTCATAATTGCCATGTGTGCAAACAGATTAGGACTGATTAAAGGATAACTTTACCGGTTGGAGGGCGAATGGCATTATTTTATTCTGATATTCATAAGATCCTTGATTAAAACTTACATTTACACACTTTGAATACAAACCATCATTTGGTAGTACAAAGACATCAGTTTATATTCACAATGTGAATAGGGCAATATATCTACAGAGGCACCTGTTCACATTTTACCTTTAAACACTTGACATAGTCTTTCATCTGACCCTGGTATAGCTGGTTTATTAGATCACTCTGATCCGTGTTCTTCCATTTCTTTTCCAGAGCATCAAACATGACCCTACACAGCTCCTGCACATCATGCTGTTGCCAAGCTATCAAAAATAAGTTTTAAAAAAAAAACAAAGATAGAGAGAAATTAAAATCTTTTGTGAGGAAAAAGTACTCATTTTACAACTTTGGAATCTAATTATTGCAGTGTGAATGTAATGAGTAGTGAATTAAACCCTGTTACACCAGATTTCCTAAGTAGTCTCGTTCTACGTATAGCGCATCAAGCGAACCTGTCCGGGACCATTCTCGGGCAGGTTTCTAATCCGGTGTAAATGCACAAACCTACCCAAGACCCCTTTTGAGCAAACCTATCTCCGACCACCTCGCGATGTGTTCCGAGACCGGTCTCGGGGCGCCCTGAGACTGCTTTGGATTCAGTGTACATTGTAAACGCAAACCTACCAGAGACTGGTACGGGACAGGTTCGCTTGATGCACTACACATGGGACAATTATCCAAACAACAAACACAGTGTGCGCTTCGCGCCCTGCCGAACCTATCTCGGATAGCTTTGGTAAGTCGGTGTAAACGCAAAGAAAGCTGTCTTGGGGCACTCCGAGACTCGTTACGATACCGGTGAAATAGGGGGTCAAAAATTTAGGTCAACTTTTTGGAAACCAGTCTCTGGGCACCCCGAGACTGGTCTCAGGTAGGAAATCTGGTGTAACAGGGGTCTTAGCGTGTTATCATTCAAGTTGGCCTATAATACAAGAATAGATTCCTAAGAATGTTGCATAAAGGTGTTAGGAACCTGGCCAGGGGCCTGTTGCAGAAAGAGTTGCGTTTAAACGCAAGTCAAAAAATCAAACGCAAGTCCCAAATGCGCGCTGTTGATTGGTTGAAAATCAAGTTGCGCATGATTTTTAGAGTTGCGATCGATTGCAACTCTTTCTGCAACGGGCCCCAGATTTGAGTAGTTGAGGACTTAAAAGGCTGATTTCTATTTGCTCTTATATCAATATTTCATCCATAGAGCTTCTTCTTCAGAATGTTCTCATATTTCACAGAAATAGGAATTCACACAGTTTAAAATGTCCTTTTCTCCAAAGTCCAAAATCAGAACATTGCTATAAAATAGGAACACTTGACAGGTATGGTACCATACCTTCACTGCTGTCCCACCCAAAGCTGCGTGTGACATCTGTCGTCTCTATCGACCTTTTCTTGCTCGTCTGAAGCTGGATGAAGAGGCGCTGGAGCTGATACGGGATGCTCTTAGACGGCTCCTCTTGTGTGTCGGTGTACTCCCATCTTAAACAAATAAACACAATAATAATAACAATAATAATGTTTTATTTACCCAGGGTAGCCACTTTAATCTCAAGACTGCTCTTCCAGCAGGCCCTGCATAACATAAAATGTTATTATTACCCTTCTCCAGTCTAAATGCTGAGCAACAAGCAAGAAGGCAGAACGTCCCATTTTATAAAGTCTTTGGTATGACTTGGCCGGGAAACAAACCCACGACCTCCCGTTCATGAGGCGGACGCTCTACCACTGAGCCACCATGCCCGTGTGGAATGCATCTCTTGCTAAGTCAGACAAACCTCTTACAAAGTTAATGAGAGTGATCACTGTCATACAGTCCTCTGGACCTTGTGTGCAGTGTTATAATAATGATGATTAATCCTGTTAGGTACTAATTCACATCAATTAAGGTGAGTGTAGCACAATGTGGGAAATTTCTGACTGAAGGAAAACAAACCTTGGCTGGGATTTGAACCCTGACCCTCTAATTGAAAGATGAGAATCAAAACCATTAGACCATGACACCCGCAAGGAGCATTCCTATCTTTAAAAAAATTAAAACGCATCTCTTGCTACATGTATGTCAGACTCACCTCTAACAAGTCTACAGTCTTTGAAAGCTCCCTCTAAAACAGTCTAACTTGCTTTATCGATCACCCAACTATTAAGACCACAAGGTCTGTTTCCCTAGAAAAGATTTCCCCATTGAAACTTGTCTTAAAGAAACCTGTACATAAAGACTACATGTACCTGCTCATATTATAATAATAATAGTGGTATATTTACCCAGGGTAGCCAATTCAGTTCTGAAAACTGTTCTCCCCGCAGGCCCTGCTATTATTACCCCTGCTTTAGCTGGGCTGCTTAGGCGCTCAAGCGTTCAAGGAATTATCCTGCCGGGTACCCATTCACCTCACCTGGGTGGAGTGCAGCACAGTGTGGATTAATTTCTTGCTGAAGGAAAACACTCCATGGCTAGGATTCGAACCCATGACCCTAAGTTTGAAAGGCAAGGGCCAGAACCACTAGACAACGACATGCCCCTTGTCTGCCAAGGGTGGTCTTTATAAAAAGGTTTCACAATGATCTTGCCAAGGTACTTACTTGTAGACGGCGTTCCGGAACTCCGGGGTCATGTAGAGCGTCTGCATCAGACTGTTGAGATAGCATGTCATAGCCTGGTTGACAAGACCAACAAAACCTACAAGAGAGATGATAGGATAGATTTAAGGACAAGTCCACCCCAACAAATACTTGATTTGAATAAAAAGAGAAATCCAACGAGCATAACACTGAAAACTTCATAAAAATCGGGTGAAAAATATTAATAAGAAAGTTAGGACATTTCAAGCTTTTGCTTTTACAAAATAGTTGTATGCACATCCTGGTCAATATGCAAATGAGGAGACAGATGACAACAACAACAATGTAGATGATAGGATAGATTAAATTCTCCAGTTTTTCATTATAGAGAATATTAAAAAATTTCACGGCTTTCATAAGAACACAGGATTCACAGAATTTCATTAAAAAAAATATTCCAGGCCAAAAACCTAAAAACAGATAAAATTAAGAGTTAGATTTCAAGTCCCCCGTTTTCCACTATAGAGAATATAAAATTCCAAAGATTTCGATAGGTACACAGAACTCACGTAATTTTACACAAAACACAAAATTCCAGGCCAAAAATGTTAATTGCATGTATGAAAAATATTGTGAAAAGCACATTCATACATGGTATACACGTTCCGACCTCCACGAACGGACATTCGTACCCCTAAACCAGCCATTTTTCAAATTCATCGATTGTGTGAACTTTGACCTTGCAACCCCAAAAAAACCCAATGAGATCATCTACATGTAATGCCATAAAATTATGTCTCCTACAAGTACATGACTGAAGGGGTGGGGGGCAGGCAAATACTAGGAAATGTAAAGCCTCTGACAATGACACCTAGAGTGCAAAGGCATATAATTACGATAACTGTTAAAAGCTATTGAAATTGTAGCATCTGATTGGCTGATAACAAACGAGCCATCTAGTCGTTACTGATAGCACCATTACACAGGACCCTTACCAGTTTCGGATCGTCCAATGACCGCAGAGGAGTACGGGACGTACGAGGAGTAATCCGATGAGAGCGAGCTCGTATCGGAAGTCGCTGTGATGATCGGACTTGTATCATCTGTCGCTAGGTTCAAGGCATCGATGTCGCTAGGAGATGTCGTGGTTCCGCTTGCCCCAGCCTGATGTAGAAAAAAAAAATACGATTAGTATCAATGCTTGAGACTTGAGATTCGGTATTTGATAGAGTGGCCTCAAAATCGTTCCTAAAGTAAATTATAAAACTGAAGGTACTGTTCTGTAGCAGAGGTGGGTTCAAGATGCTATAAACTTTGTAGAAAGATTCAACTAAAAGTTCTCTAAATTCATTTATTGGTGAAAGCTTTATCATTGTCACTCCCATATGTAAACATGATCCGAATAGTTCCCGAGTTATCTCAAGAACAAAGACGATTGGACAACCAGGAAACACAATCAGGGATGCATGTCAATTTTGCCAACAAACCCTTAATGTGTTATGAATAACCCTGAGATGGGAAGTCGTCAGGAACTGAAATCAGGCAAAAGCCTGAAATAATGCATCTCTGAATGCTTCCCGCACGACCTATATGTACGGTGGGCGGAGGCATATCAACCCTCTTTAGTGATGCAAGATTACCATCAATTTTCTATCTATTGAGGGCTAAAAAAAAGAAAAAAAATATAGCTCCCTCTATTGGTGATGCCACATGCTAATACGATTTTTGTTTATCACTGTTCAGGGCTGTTTTTTACAACAAAAGTTATAACCCAGATGCTGACCACAAAATGTGGTCTCTTTTGTAACAAATCCCCAAGTAACTTTGTTTTGTAATGGTGGGTTTAAAGATGAATAATGAAAGAGACCTGTATAGGGACTGGCTGGGTGCCATCTTTGTCTTGCAAGTTGAATAGATTCCTTCCCGTTGTAAGCAGGCCGAGCTCGCCCAGTGAACTTTGACCCTTGTCGCTCATGAGAACCTAAAGTGAAGTAAAATTACAAGAAAAATAATTGATATTAATTGCAAAAGGGAAATTCCTGTTGAAGGAAAGGTGAAAGCAATTATGCATTTTCAATTAATTTCCATGTTACCTGTATTTAAAAGGAAGAACACCAGCTTTACAATTGCCCTAACAATCATATCACAACTTGTACTACATGTTCACACGTAAAATTAGAAACATCACTAAAGCTGACTAAACATTCTCCCCTCACTACAGCAGCCTGAACACAAAGTGTGGGCTACATGTACATCCCGGGGGGGGGGGGGGGGGGTAACAGCCTATGGCTGGTCTGCTGTCTGAATGTGAAGCCTATGATGCCTTGTGTACTGAAGGCCCTCTTTCTCTGCATTGAACGGCAAGTTTTGTACATGAATGTGCTAGTCTTTGCGTGGAGACCCACGTGTTGATCAAAGTTTCAATCAGGGTCTGTGCCTGCAGACTAGCTTATGGCCTACATGTACGTGAATAGTATGTCGTCACTCCAAGAACAATCCATTTTGTATCATGTATCGTGAACATCAGATGACACCGAGGAAAACAAAATGTATTAACATTAAAATTTTAAAAACCAGCATGCACCTCAGAGATCATTAGGGGGGGTGGCAGAAAAATCTATTCGCACAATGTGAATTGTTTGCAAAGCTATCAAACGTCCAATGATTATTTTTCTGTAAACATTTCTTTTCAGAAAATAAAGAATATTTCTTTCAAAATAAAAGACTAAATAATTTGAAAAAACATGTTCTCAAGAAAAAAATATTTGTATCTTCTGCTCTTCCCCTCCCTAGCCGCCCCCCCCCCAAAAGAAAAAAGTCCTTCCCATTTGTGTAACCAATTCATGTAACAGTGCACACTGTACATGTACATGTAAACATATACATGTATTTGGTCAATTCCAGCCAAATGTTGCATTTTTCCATTTTCAAAAATTTCTTTTCTGAGCAATTTTGTTTATACTGTTTATAAGTATACAGTTTAAGGTTTAAAAAAACACACTTATATTTACTATACCCTCATTCATTCATAAAATACACAATGTACACTCTGTTGCATTGTGGTACTAAGATTTCATAGAAAGTGTACAACTTTCACCCATCCCTGGCTCCTGGCAAGCAAAGGGTGCTGATGAAAAATTCCACTGTCCATGTGACCTCCAAGCAATAATTTAGCATTAGCTGTATTGTTTTACATGCTGCAGTGAAACTGTGAGGCACAAAATACATTTCAAGGTGTGTATGTTTGATGTCCCATAAGTCACAGTTTTGAGCATTAAGTTTCCCTCATATGCTGCTATAGACTCCTGGAGACAAGTATTGGACTTTTTTATCTACCATAGTACATGCTTGCTTCAACAAATCAAGCTGCATCTGTATTGGACTTGGAATAGCTATACTGGGGGGACATACATTTAAGTCCCATAAGTCACATGTCCCATAAGTCACATATACAGTTTGTAAACCATGCCACCTTAAAGCTGTCCATGATAGCAAGGAGAGAGACAGAATGCTTAAAAGCTGGAGAACAGTATGCTGACTGTCAGAAAAAACAGTCTGAATATCATAGGCAGTGCATTGAACAACAAAAAAAGTTTGCATTGTGTGCCCAGTCCAGAAAGAAGGAGAAAACTGAATATGATCACTAAAATGCAAAGCTGAGTGCAGGTAAATTGGGTTTGTTTCACCCTAGCTTTTATTCATTTTTATAGGTCCAGATCATTCTCTTGGTTTTCTTGTCCACTTGGAGTATGCATCCACTGTTTTACATACGATGTGAACTTGGTATATACATGTAGTTCCATGGAAACTACTAAAACCTATGTCAATGTCCCATCAGTCACAAATTTTGTAGTTGAGCGACCCTCTGGATCCTGTCAAAATAAGAGCACCAGTCCTCAGATGCATTTAAGGCTACCATGAGCAGAGTTATTAAAGCCCCTGTAAATGCCAACAAATTGTTCAGAAGCTTGCAATCAAGTTTTCTCAGAA
This sequence comes from Lytechinus variegatus, assembly GCF_018143015.1. Classification (NCBI taxonomy): domain Eukaryota; kingdom Metazoa; phylum Echinodermata; class Echinoidea; order Temnopleuroida; family Toxopneustidae; genus Lytechinus; species Lytechinus variegatus. The sequence goes on along the minus strand of NC_054758.1, from coordinate 13,996,211 downwards.
TCATTCCTGCCGCCTGCCAATAGAAAGGAACATGCGCATTTAAAGAGGACCGAAGGGTGATGTCACAATGTCATGAACATCGATTCGGCCGGTTCTAAACCTAGTCACAGCTGCATGATCGTCTTACACATTTGTATTTGCAAAAATGGTGATGCGTGTTGTCCCTGGTTGTTACCATCATTCTGATAGTCGTAAAAGGGCACTGGTTCATAAAGCTTTTCGTAACTTAAGAGCGACTTTAAGAACGACCGATGATCCTTGTGGTAAATGTCATCATAAATTGGCAATGTTTTAGCATATAAGAAAGGATCACTAGTCATTCTTAAAGTTGCTCCTAACTTACAACAGCTTTATAAAATGGCCCCAGGTTATTTTGTTTAGAATCAGGCTGCCATTACACCATGACAACTGACATCATCACTTTGGTACTCTATAAATGATGATGTCCTTTATACAGACATTCAGAATTTCTATGAAAGAGATGACATATCAACCCAAGCAGCTGGCAAAAAAAGAAGTTGTGATAGGGTGCACCCCCATGATATATTTTTTAAACAACATTTTTTGTATTGCCTGAAGTGTATAATTAATGAATCTTGATGTTCCCTTTGTCAAATCATGTCCCATGGGGTTCCAAATTGGCAATTTTTGGTGGACATCTTGGATTTTTCATGAAAATAAATTATTTTCATATTTTTTGCACAGACAATGGTAAATCTTCCATGTAAATGAATACACTTTTTACTATACAAGTATACATGTACATGCAGTTTAGATAGTAGAAATCGATTGCAACCGTTTTCTAGACAGTCCAGTTAATAAATTTTTTTAAAAGAATTTATGCCAAAATTTAAATATTTTTAATTTTTTGTCAAAAATTTGCCATAAACATCAACAACTAATGAAAATATGAGCATTTGACACAAAAGAGAATATGAATATTGATATACTTCATGGCAGCATTAATGTCTTAATTTTCTTACATGTATACACTGTAAAGGTCATTTTCTTACCATACTGTACGAGACAGATAGAGAATAGCAACATTTATTTGTCCCATCTGTAACAAATATGTCCTATCATTATGTCCCATCAGTCACAATGGAAAGTGTTTACATTCTTTCTAATTGTTCATTTTTCATCTCTTTGCTAAATATTTATGATTGTAATTGTTTATTGATTATTTTGTACTTATTTGATTACAGTTTTTAAAACTTGATGACAAGTTAGGAAGCATTTTTTTTGTTAATGTTCCCTTTATATAAATGAAGTGCATGAAAACATGTTTCTGTCCTTTGTTGAATTTATTTCTGACACAATGGCATGAATTATTAAAGGTGTCATCTTATTAGGGAATATTTATTCATGCTGAAATTAAGTTTGACTTAAAAAGTCATCGAGAGGAAATGTTAATTCCATGAAATGAGATAGGGTCCCATCAGTCACATTCACTTGTCCCATAAGTCACACACGATTGTACACAACTACTGAAACAAATGAAATGAATAAAGTCCAATTTAAGTACTGTTAGTGAGCCCTATCACTGGTTAATCTCCAAGCCCAAATCTAAAAACATTGTCATAAAACTGAGATAGATATGGCACTTTGAACAAAAGAGCTCAATTTGTGTGGTCCAGCGATGTCCCATAAGTCACAATGACATTTCTGAAGATCTAGCACCCTATGCAACCAAGCTGAAAGCATACATTTTTGTATATAGTAAGTTTCAGTATTCTTCTTACAGTTTAATAAAGTAAATCCATGTTTGTGCAGCTACTATTTCAGATATGCACCTCAGTTATGTGGAAAAAAGTATCAAATGTCCCATAAGTCACAATGGAATTGACCATTTGACAACAGCAACATGATTCATGTACTCTGCATGTACATGTACATGTATGATGTCAAAAATTTAAATACATACACTGTACAATGTACATACATGTACATGGAAATATGCTGGTGCTTACATGTACATGTATGATGGAAAAATAACAACTAAGGAAAGATTTTTTTTCCCCTAATCCTCTATTATTGACTTCCTGCTTTACTGGCTTGGATCAACCTGCGAGTACCAATAGAGATCAAATGATAAAGATATGCAGGGCCCAGCCTAGAATGTACACATACATGTAGCTGAACTGTTGATTTTAATAACGTTGATTTTATGATTGGTTGCATTGATAAACATGTACATGTAGAGGGCCATCTCACACCTTACGATCGGTTGGTGACCCGATTTTGGAATAACACGTCGTAGAAATTTATACTAATATTGATACATGGAATTTTTTGCTGTCTACAATACCCCTGCCACCCCTCCCTGCTATTCATAAGTAGCATGCTAATTTTGTCTGAAGGAGAGCAGCAGCAATAGATATTCTACTTTGATCAATGAACAGGGTTAGTCCTACAACATCGTTGGAGTAAACTAAACTATATCCATGTACCCATGGACCTATGATGTACCATAGATGTTCAAATTTGGAACTACACAAGTATACTACATGTACATGCATATTCATAGATTAAAAGTGAGTTCAATAGATCTACATGTAGTCATAATGACATCAATAGACGTCATAGTAATCGTATGATTGGCTAGGATTTGAAACTGACTTCGGCCTTTTCTCCAATATAATAGCTTGCAATCACATATTCTTTCAGCTTATTTGAACTTCAAATAAAAAGATCTCTGTTCACGTACATGTATATTCAGAAAATGAGCAAATGCGATATATGTTAAAAAAGAGGATCATAGACCTTTTAATAATGGTAATTGATCATAAAAGAATAATTGCACATCAATTCCTGCATGTCATATGAACAGTGTAAAATTTTGAATACAAAATTGCTGCGAGGTACGATCTGAATGTGACAATAAGTTGTATCAAGGAGCTTTCAACAAGTACATGTACATACATGTACAGGTGACGGGGTAATTAGTATTAAAAGGTTACATGTTCTATTTCTGTTTCTGTTTGTGGTAACTCCCGTAGGAACTCGGCAGGACAGCATTTTGCTGGTAAACGCCAAGCTGGTATAACCAATTACCTTGGAAACATTTTACGTCTACCTGTAGATGTAGGTTAATCAGTCATAGTGGGTGACATAATAGACGACAGATATCACTCTCAACCTTTTTATCAAAGTGGAGACAATGGCAGAGTTGGGATTCGAACTCACAACCTTGCGATTATGAGTCCAATGCTCTAACCACTGGACCACACAACCCCATTTCCCACAAAACAAATTTCCAATTTGTCTTTTATGCCAATTGTCCAATTGCCAACTTGTCTACATGTACATGTACTATTATTTGGTCTAAATATCATTCCGTCCACTTACCATGGTCTACTACCTTTATTCTAAATGCCATTCCGTCTAATAACCATTTGGTCCAATAGCCATTTAGTCCAGATCATTTGGTCTAATCAAACTAAAGAGTTAATTGTGCAAAATGAAGGAAAAGAAAATGGGTATTTGACCAGTTGACTGGTTATTAGACGAAATGGTAGAAATGGTGATTACATACATGTAGGCAAAGTGAATATTGGACCAAATGGTTATTGGACTAAATGGTCGTTAGACTAAATGTTGATGGACCGAATGGCATTACATGTAGACTATGAAGGTAGACCATGTGGTAAATGGATGAGTTGGCAGTAGATAAATTGGCAATTTGCCATTGGTAAATTGCTCAGAGATATCATTCTGAACTAGTGCTATATAAAAAGCAAAATACTTATGAATGCTGTATGAAATATTATGGTAATGTACAACATGAATTCTGTGTGGGTTTGTCATAAACAACCTTTCCCTATTAATACAGTTACTTTCATAAATTATTATACTCCACACCTGGAATTCAATCCATTTTTGTTCGCTAATCAATGGGAGATTATCTTGCCTTTTTATACTAGTAGCTTTTTCCATTTTCCTCATTTGTGCTAATGTGCCCTATACATGTACTACCTACAGTGAGTGACCTTGTCATTCAAATATTGAAATTCATGTATAGGTGGTTTCACACCGCCTCGATCACAAGAATCCCCGTTAAATTACGGGAACTGTTTTCGGCTAAAAAATACCCATTAATTATTCCCGCATTCACACCGCCCCGAAACATACCCTTCGGGATAAGTTTCTGAAGTTACGAGCATGCGCATAGTATGGTCTGCTAAGCAGGCAAGGCGCGAGATTCAAAATGACTAGCCCAGCAGCCACCCACGCCGCCACGCCCAACAACACGCTGGGCTAAAAGTTCCCGTAATTTGCTTTCACATCGCCAAAATACCTGCGACCTTGGAAAAATCCCCGCGAAAGTTCTCATAATTTCGCCAAGTACCTATGTACATGTACTATTTAGCGGGTATTTTCTTTCGGGGAAATAACGCGTAGTTAGCTTTCACATTACCAAAATACCTGGTATTTTCTGATCGGGGTAAATTCCTGATCACAGAATACCTGGAACTGACAAACTTCGAGGCGGTCTGAAACCACCTATTGTGGCCTGTCTCCTTGAGTATTCCTCTTCAGGTTATCATAGGCTCTATGCCTATTAGTGTTTCCTGCCTGATTTAATGGTGATTTAGAAAATAATGTGTTGCAAAATCAACAGAGAGATTGGAAGAGCCAAAGTTCAATTTCATCATAAATGTTGCTCTACAAACTACAATTCCTGCCAAAAACTATTTCTGCAGGAAAGCCTCTCTAATGTTTTGTAAACAATGCATATAGACAAGTACTGACGTTCGGATTATTAAACACATGGCTTGAAAATTGTAATCATCAAAAAAGAAAAACACTCAAGGTCTCAATTAGGTTGATTGCCAAGGAATTAACAATTTCTGTACATTAGTAAAAATAGTGTATGTACATGTACATGAAAAATAATAGGCCTATATTACACAGCCAATTTCCTCGTGGAACAGGGAAAATGCTCATTTCATCGTAAGTGTCTTTTTACATGTAAGGTTGATGTGATGATTACGCAAATCGCAAAATACAGAAATGTATAAAAAAGGTCTCAGTACTACATGTATACTGAAATTTACATGTATGTACTTGATTCTGTAACACAAAAAATGTACATTTCGCACATTCCTCAATTTTTACAAGTGGGACTCACATGAATGAAAAGTGGTATATAATGTACTGTACATGTACTATACATATTTTGTGGCATTTGTGCTCTGATCAAAACTTTGTAAAAAAAAAAATTAGTAGATTACCAACATACAAACATGTATGCATGTAAATTCCAATGGCAGATTGAAACCATTTTTAAGGGCCACTCCAGCCTAACATCCATACATGTAAGCAAAACACATACATGTACATAAAAGTACTGTGGAATTTTGTAGTTTTGCATTTATACATGAATTACCACAAAACAATTGTACGCATGGTATTATGATTATCCAGTGTGTGAGCTAATGATGTACTGTAAACAGTCTAGACAGTAGACGACACCCCCACTTTTTCTTTTGTATTTGCTTTTATTAGAATTATTCCAATTTTCTGCACCATGAACATAAAGGCAGGATGAGGAAAAAAAAAGAAAGGTGGAGATATGGCATCACTGGCTCACACTTGATAGAAAAAATGCAATTTCTTGAACTTAATCATCCAATCTTGATGGCATTTTTAGAAAAAATTGTGCTAGTTTAACTTTAAATTTACTTAACGATAAATTTACCCGTTCCACTATCAAGATCTGAAAACCTGATCCATCCCAATGATTAGATCGACGAAAAGTGGGAAAAGAATCGGTTGAAATCGGGAGCAGCATAATAATGTTGTGACGACGGAGTAATTACAGCGGGCCCAATATTCAGATCGGCGAGATCGGAAAAATATTTTTGAACATGTCCAAAATTTCATGCTGATCTTCCAGATCAAAAAAAAAAATCAATTTTGAATCGTGGGGGAAGCACCGAAAGCGAAGACGACACGGCGTGCAGTCGTGGGATGAGCATAATCAGGTCTTTCCTAGCATAGTAACAGAAGCACTTGGATGGAACTGATCCCCCAATCCTTCAGACAATTTATATTAACAGAACTGCAAATTATTTTTCGCTGACTCCCAGTAAAGTGACTCATTTTTCCCCGATCCTACCCGATCTGAAGGTTTGTCAAATCATAGCAACATCGTAATGATGGAACGGAGGCTTTAGATATCTACATTCATATCAATTTATCCTTACATCATCATTGCCATCTTTTCCTCCTCTCTGCCAGTACAGCTCAAACGTGTCTGGTTCGTAGTTGGCCTGACGGGCCACCTCCTCGCAGAGTTCCGCGGCGGTCGTCGACGTCGGCAGCGTGACGGTGAACTTGCACGTCTGCCATTGCGGGTTGGTGATGTCATAAATGATGCAAAGGATCTTGGGAAGATCAGCGGTACAGGTATCCTGGAAAAGGGGAAATAACGAGAGAAGTACATTGATATTAAAGTACCAGGGGAAAATTACACAGGGGCTGCAGTGCTGGTTACATGTACATGAAATGCCTGAAATTCAATATTTTTCAAATTAATATCTGTCTATGTATTTGAGATTTATGTCAATTTCGCAGTAGTCGCGTGTATTCTTTCAGTTAGAATCGTGCAGTATGAGCTGTAAAAAGGATTATTTCTTCAAGGTTCAAGGATTCTACTTTTTTGATGAATTCTTTTTTTTGGGAGGGGGGAATCAGTGGGCCCCTAGCCCTCCCACCTGTACGCTGGCCAGTGCTCTTTACACAATTACATTATTTGGTTCTTGCATTCTATTTTGATATTTCCATTCTCTTCAGTTTGATTGGTTAATGATAATTTGAATAATATGCATGAACTTGAGTTGTTTCATAGCTGCGCTACAGTATAAAGCAAAGTAACCCTGGGAATTAAGTAGCGCACTACATGTACCAGACTTCGTTTCAATTCATTCACATCTTCAAGTTTCACTTCACAACTAAACATGGCCTCACAAAGCCATGTTGCTTTTTTTTACTGAAAATGTTCATAAAATTAAGATTCACCAAAATTATGCACAAAGTCCTTCAACTTCACTTCACAAAACGCAGAAGTGCCCCAGTGACAAGCTCGGTCGCCTTGCTCCCTCACTTTTGAGTCTTTCAACAAAGTTTATGCCATGATGATAGTAAAGGACCATTTTCTACATCAAATGCAGAGCATGATCGGTTCATCACGGACGGACATTTGATAGATTTTGAAAGTTTTGAAGGCTTGTAACAAATTATGAATAAGATGAACAAGGTTCCTTTGTGTTTTATAGTGAAGGGTAGGACATAGTATGCTGAATGATTAAAAAAGTTTGTTGCCATGGTTACCTACAAACACAGGTATCCACTAAATGTGCCATATCACGGACGGACAAGATAGAAATGTGGTTTTTAGAATTTTTGTACATTTTTATTGTTTCTATCTAAACAGCTTTACATGGACCAATTATTGTTAATGCACCTAACACTTGGGTATGTTAGCTTCTATGTTCAGCATATTGAATTCTTAACCAATATCAAACTTCCGAGAGAATTGCAAATATTTTCCATCACGGACGGACATCATGGACGGACATCACGGACGGACACAATTAAAATACAATGGAAGTACTCTGTAAAAAGTTCTTAGTACTTTTTTGGTAAACAAATGCAATTGTTTTGATGATTTGTACATATTTTAATAATATTAAACAGTATTAGTTGCACAATCAAGTTGCTACAACTTCAATCAAGTTGCTGCAACTTGATTTAAGATGTAGCAACTTGATTTCTATGCTAGACGCACAGTATAATCTAGACATACGATTGCTCTTAACACATTTCTTGTCAAAATCGAACGTAAAGAATAGGTGATGTACAACTGTATAATAAAAAAAAATAAAAAACGTAAAAAGCCATTGATATGCAGGCAGAAAGGAGCAAATTCACATGACAGTCCTTTTACTTTCAGAAGATGTTAGTATTCATAGAGAATTAGCAAGTGAAAAGACTTTAAATAAAAAATTAACATCCTGGTTCTTCCCGCATACATTTTTTACATAGTTTTTGTGGCTCAACTTACCCCAGACGATGGCACAACTTACCCCACAGATGGGGCAAGTTGAGCAATTTGACATCCTTTTTTTCAAAGGTCACAATGACATTCAGCGTGGGGGTAGAAAGTTATATATAGGTGAAAAATATTTCCCAAGAATCAAATTTAAAGGTAAGGTACTTATTTCTACAATATTACTAGTCATATCAATTCTAACGTGCAAAATGCAAAAAGTGTCACAACTTACCCCGCCTTCCCCTATTGTCTTTTTAAAGTGTAGAATACAAGTAGGTTCAAAATCAACAGCTAGTTGATTATTGATCATGTTGATACAAGTATTTTTATGATCATGATGATTTTAGGCATTAATTTTCCAAGAGCAAAGATGTTTTTTTAAGGTCCAAAAACTAAATCTAAAAGATTAACAGGTCACTGATCCTTATGCTTGTTTGTTGGATCAACACTTGTCAGGGCTCTCTTTAAATCCATCTTTTGCATATATCAAAGCAGAGACACCCCATAACATCAACAGCCCTCATGTATTTAGGCCCTGACCGAATCCAAAATTGAAATTGATATTCCAATCCAAAGCTTAACTTCTAAACACTACATTGCAAGCTTTATGCATTTTCACAGTTTACCAGATAAGCGATTTGCTTAAAATTAGCTCCAAAATGGACTTCGAAAAAAGGTATTCATGTAATTTTCACAAACCTATGTTCTGTTAGAAGCATTGTGAATCCATAAGTTTGTACATGGAAAAATTGATTTTTCTGCTTATCAGATTATGCATTGCATTCTACTTCTTCTCCATCACTTTCTGCAAGCTTGAATTGATGAAATCTACAGCTTTGGACTTGTTCTTGCCATACTTTGTTTCCCGCTTTTTTGGCATATACATGTACATGCAGCTTTTCAACTCTATCTGCATTCCAATAATGCTTAACAATTTTCCTGACAACAATATAGCCCCAATAACGGCCAAACAAAGATATCACAAAAAATTGTGAAGAGTTGTAGGCTTATTCCATTTGAGTTCTGAATAATTCTCAGAGCCATTTTTCACTGCAATTAGAAGCTAAAATTAAACTCATAATCTGCTCAGCAAAGTTTCTCATTTGCATATATGAATCTTTCCACAAGTATTTCACTCGTCCGTCCGTGATGAAATTAATGTCCGTCCGTGATCATTTTTCATTGATTTATTAAATGCATAAAATGTATGGATTTTAGCTATGTTCAAATAAAATGATGAACAGTGTCCAGTGAAATACTTCTACACACTTTTATTTCTGTTTCTATTCTGATAAAGAATAAAAAGCTGAGTCCATAGACATTATCCTAATAAAAATGATCACGGACGGACATTAATTTCATCACGGACGGACGGAAATGTTAACATCTACAAGGAAAGTTTACTTCCCATATTTTTTTCCTACTAATTTATGTTTGATGATAGATTAATGTTCAGAGTGCAAGACCATTAAAAAAATTGGAGTAACTTTGAAAACAATAAAACTAGAGTGAAATGAATTTGAGTGAATTAACTTTGTCCGTCCGTGATCAAATTAATGTCCGTCCGTGATCATTTTTGACTGACTTTATGATATGGATAAAATGTATGGATTTTAGCCATGTTCAAATAAAATAATGTACAGTGTTTAGAGAGATACCTCTAAACCTTTTTATTTTTTATTTCTACTCTGATAAAGAATAAAAAAACTTTTCATCTTTTTTTCCATCACGGACGGAAATTTCAAAATGGAAATGTTAACACCTACCAAAAAAAATTAGTTCCCAATATTTTTTTTCTACTATATTATGTCTGATAATAGAGAAATGTTCAGAGTGCAAGAACATCCAAACCAAATTAGAGTAACTTTAAAAACAATAAAACTAGAGTGAATTTAATTTGAGTAAAAATGTCCGTCCGTGATGAGAGGTAGCAGCACCCCCACGAATAAAATGGACTATTCCGGTACTTTTGGAATCATCAATCTTCATGAAACTTAGTTTTTTGAAACCTGAGATATCAAAGATTATTTTAAAAGCAAATTTGATAAAAGTACCTTAAAAAAAAATTTTCACCTCAATGCGAACCCTTAACCGATCATGCTCTGCAACAACAAATAAGTAATACAAGTACTCAAGCAAAGGAACTACTTCAAATTTTATTGAAATGTGCAAGCATAATAATCAACACTGATTGGGGCATCAACGGGAAGGCAAGATAAAAATACTATATATCTTGTCCAAAATCCAATCGTTTCTACACCAAAAAAGAAAGAACAGAGTATTCAAGTACCCAAAGAAGTACATGTACCAGTAAAAATGTGATATTGTTTGCAAAAATGTAAATTATTCTCATTTACAAATTAATGATAAATTATCAATGACATTCACAAGTTTGCCTGTTACAGAGACGACAAAAATCAGAATCATCGGGCAATAGAATCGCACGTACATGTAATTTGCAAAAGGCTTATTTGTGACCAACCCTCTGAAAACCAAAAGCAAGTCACCAAGGTAGGTTCTCTGTGATAGCAGGCTATGTACATTGTATGTAATTTGGTCTCCAAAAAGAAAAAAAGTAAAAAAAAAAACATAAAGCTTTAACCAAAAGAGCAATTCTTCTTCATACTGAAAAAACTTCAAGTTGCACAGAATATCAAAATAAAAGATACATGTACATGTATGAGAATTTCCATGACCCCATTTTTTTTTAATGTGAAATAAGAAAAAGAATGGTACATAAATCAACTCATGATGTCAAATATTGACAGAGATATTTCTGTTTAAAGGGGAGAATGAGCAGATTTTTTTTTTACAGCAAAAGTAGATTTTCTTAACTTACACAAAATGAAATGGACTGTGTAAAACTTTTTTGTGTGCAATGTGCTGGCTGCTATGAGCGGCAGGGCATGCCCTTGAATTATACATCACTTTATCCATAAAACTTCATAGTTTCTCATGGTATAGGCTTTCTATAGGGTTTTTCCTCCTCCTTTTATGGCTTCAGATTTGTTTACACATGGGTGCACAGACAGATACAAATTCTGAAAGTGGCATTTCACCGAACTCCCTACCTGTATTGTAGTGTGACCTTAATTCGCGCATTACCTAATTACCTGCAATATCTTATTAATATTTTGAAAAACTGATATCATCAGCCTGAGCAACTTAAAATTACCCAATAGTAATTTTCTTGAAGGCAAGGTCTCTATTAATGAAAATATTGGCATAACATCGGCAAATTTTGTTACCTTTTGCGTCCGCTCCGAGAAAATCCGACCTTCTTGGCAAGCATCAAGAATTCGCCAGTTTGCAAGCAGAGGTCACCACATAAGAAAGTCAAATGTGATACCAACCGAATTTATGGCATTTTAACCTCCATCTAATACAATTATCTCACCTTCATCGGCTTGATTTCTTTTCTAGACTAAAGCCTTGCAAAATGATCGTGCACAAATTGAGGTAACACTTTTTTATGACACTTTTTTCAGCCCAGTGCGCACTAGTCGATCACCATGGAATTTTGAAATCGCGATACCAGCGAAACCCTTGACCTACTCTATAATCCCGTCAAGCGAATTTGACTTTAGGATCTTGCCTTCCAATTGGTATTCATGATTTTGATTAATTTTGTGTGAGCTGTGAGAAATTTTTGATTGAAAATCAACTCATGATGATTTTTAATCTGCACAAACTATTCTATGGTCACCCCATCAGAAGAAGGATGACATTTTCTGTTCATTCACGAATTATGTCAAATTTCACATCAGAAAAAAAACACTAACATTCATTTTGCAATCATCTAAATGGATACACTGTCAGCACTCAGTCTCAGCAGCCAGTGCCATTGTCAATTGCACAACAGGAACACATGAACACCTCTGTCTCAAACCAACAACACACACAAATCATGCATGATTCACCAAAATTTCGCGATCCTCCCTTTCTAATCTCAGTTTCATGGAAGAAGTAATCCGGAAAATTACAACTTACGTTTAATGGAACCAGCTGGCTACTATCTATCGGCACCATTCTTCAACAAGATCCTCTGAAAGTAGTTTTTGTCGTCGTATATCTCTTCAAACCGTGAAATTTGGAATCCTTTTTCTTCACAACATCCGAACATTGATACTCATCGTGTGTGGAAATAAATATGACGAGTTTTGACCTCTGAAGTTGCGCGAGCGTTTCCGCTTCCGGGGTGAAGATGTACGAGTTGTCATTTTGCATCAGAAAGGGGGTGGGGGCGGGGTGTGGGGGTGTGGCATGGGGTGCAAGACAAAGGAACTGACATTATAATTACTTGAAATGAATGATTTGGGTAATAATGAATAGTAAATGATTAAGACAGACAACCCAACCAGTCCAAGCCGCTCCTTTTTAATGCTGAGCGTTATGTAGGCCTATATATGCCTATGGAATATATTATACTCCCTATACTTAAAATGGGGTAATGAGGCCTGGGTAATAGCGGTGGATATCCATTCTCTGATAGTGCGAGTTATATGGAACATTTTCACAAAGCATTTGTCAGTGATTTTCCCCGACAAAATCTACTCTGAGCCAATCAGGTACAAGCACTCCAGTAGTTTATAACAAAATATAGTAATTGAAAATCTCCATTTGTTTCATGAAAATTGTAATGCTCTCATGCAGTTCAAACTCATTCTCAGCTGATTTATTAGTACCTTACCCTATTGTCGAACAAAAAAAATCGCTTTCTAATACTGCAATTTTGTATATGCATGCTGTGATATAATGCTTTATTACAAAATAATGTTTATAATGTGAGCGAAGTGATGATGCTATATCCAAGTAATAATCCAAATGATAAAAATCCCAGTTGACTGGCGAAAATTCACAATGATGGCGATGATGAAACTGATGTTGAAGTCCGATGAATAATAAGAGTCACTGCAACGAGTTGAAATGTCCGTGAAGACGATGTTGATGATGATTAACAGTCAATTTCAGCAATCCATGGGTTGAAGCGTGTTCATTGAACAGGTTGATGATGTTGATGATCTCGATGAGAACTGATAATTTCTCAAAATAACTGCAAACAGTTCATTGATGCATAAACTGCTCTGATCTGATCTGGTGAAGTGATCTCATATGATGTGATGTGATCTCCTGCTCTCATATGATGTGATGGTGTGATCTAATATGATGTGATGATGTGATGATCATCTTGAAAAATCTGCAGCTTTTATACTAATTACAAGTGTTCTAGATCATTCTCAAATTTCGACTAATCTACAAGCTTCTAGAATTGTCTTCCAAAAGAACTTTCTCCTTTCAGGAGCAGTCAAAATCCAGAACACTCTTGAATGACCTCATTGAAATCAACAGTGTAAACAAAATACCTAAGCCTATTCATTTCCACTACCAATACAATTCTATTGTTTGGCTTTTCCTTATTCAACAATAAAACTCCTTGGCCTTTAAATAGGCAAGGCCTGCATAATAAAAAGACATTCTTGAATGTTCTTTACAATTCTTGGCTATCCTTAAAGGGAAATAACTAATAGATAAATGTAATTGCTTTTAAAATTCTTTTACAATTATTCATATATGTAACACCTCCCCCACCGGGGAAAAGAAAGCTTTACCGTAGTAAATGTTTCTTTATGATTACTTTTTCTTTTAACTGTTCAAAGTCATCTTGATAAATCATTTACAGTTATCGTGTACAAAGATATAGTACTTAACGAACATGTTAAAATAAATGAACATCAAAGATGTTTTCTTCAAATGACACACTTGGTCAAAATCCTGAATAATTTCACTTTTTATACTCTTGATAGAGCATCAGCAATTACATTATTCTTTCCCTTTATGTGTACAATTTTCAAAGGGAATGGTTGGAGCATTAGGCTCCATCTATACAGTCTTTGATTCTTTGTTTTGAATTTCTCCAAAAACACAAGAGGATTGTGGTCTGTATAGACTGTAATCTCTCCATTGGTTAGATACACCTCAAACTGCTGAAGGGCTAGTACGAGACTCAGGGCCTCTTTTTCAATAGTTGAGTATTTCTTTTGAAACCGATTGAGTTTCTTAGAGAAGTAGCACACTGGTTTTTCGATGCCTTCTTCATCTTCTTGGAGCAATACTGCTCCTACTCCAACATCACATGCATCAATAGCTACTTTGAATGGCTTTGTGAAGTTTGGAGCTGCCAAAACAGGCTCATTCACCAAAATGGCCTTTAATTTCTCAAATGATCTTTGACATTCGTCAGACCAAACATACTTCACTTTTGCCTTCAGCAGGTTTGTCAGAGGACTAACCACAGTACTGTAATTTGGAACAAATTTCCTGTAGAAGCCACTCATACCTAAGAATCTGAGCAATTCTTTCTTAGTTGTGGGAATTGGGAAGTCTAAGATAGCTTGTATCTTGGCTTCTCTTGGTAGCACTTGCCCTTGACCAACCACATGACCAAGATATGTGACCTTTGCCTTGGCAAATTCACTTTTCATCAGATTCACTACTAGATTGGCTTCATCAGATTCACTACTAGATTGGCTTTGTCCAGCCTGTCAAACAGTGCTCGCAAATGATTCAGATGATCATTCCAAGTATCACTGTATACTAGGATGTCGTCTATGTATACGACACAATTGTCAAGTCCGGCAATCACTTGATTTGTCAACCTTTGGAAGGTTGCTGGTGCATTTTTCATTCCAAAAGGCATGACTTTGCATTGAAACAAGCCTTCAGGTGTGACAAAGGCTGATATCTCTTTGGCTCGGTCAGTCAGTGGCACTTGCCAATATCCTTTAAGCAAGTCTATCTTTGTGATATAGGCAGAATTTCCAACCCTATCAATACAATCTTCTAACCTAGGAATTGGATACGAGTCAGTCTTAGTTACTGCATTTACCTTTCGGTAATCAATGCAAAATCTCTGAGAGCCGTCTGGCTTTGGAACCATTACAATGGGAGAACTCCAACTACTCTGACTCGGTTCGATTATGTCATTATCTAACATAAACTGTATTTCCTTATTCACCATTTCCAACTTGCTTGGATTGAGCCTATAAGGATTCTGTTTGATAGGTCTTACATCACCTACGTCTACATCATGTACAGTTAAAGGTGTACGACCTGGTTTGTCTTTACATACATTCTCATATTCTCTTAACAGGCCAGATATATCATTTCTCTGATCTTCAGGCAGGTGTTTTAATGCCTCATCCATATTTCCTAACATCTCTGAGTTAGACAACTTTACACCACATGGTTCGTTCTTAGATACATCTGTATAAGACAATTCATTATCTGTCTTTCCATAGCATTCTTCTTCATGTACATCTACATGTTTTTCTTCTTCTTTGACCTGTGTTGTACCTATTGGCTGACTAGCCTCTCGCTCAAAGTATTCTTTCAACATGTTTACATGACAAACTCTTTGAGACTTTCTTCGATCAGGGGTACTGATCACATAGTTGACATCATTCAATTTCTTTTTGACTATGTAGGGACCACTAAACCTAGCTTTCAAGGGCTCACCTTGCAAAGGCAACAACACTAACACTTTGTCTCCAGGCTTGAAACTTCGCTCTTTTGCATTTTTGTCAGCTTGAGCTTTCATTTTTCCCTGCGACTCTTTCAAGTGTTCCTTAGCCACATCACAAGCTTTTGAGAGCCTTTCTCTAAACTTTGACACATAGTCTAGAAGGTTTACATCATCATCCTGAACCATAAACCTCTCTTTGATAAGCTTTAGAGGACCCCTAACCTCATGACCATAGACCAATTCAAATGGACTGAAACCTGTGGACTCATTCGGGGAATCCCTAGTTGCAAACAGTAGGAATGAGATCCCTTTATCCCAGTCATCGGGATAGTCTTCACAATAAGCCCTAATCATGGTCTTCAAAGTCTGATGATAGCGTTCTAACGCTCCTTGGGACTGTGGGTGATAAGCAGAGGACTTGATCTGCTTTATTCCCAACTCCTTCATAACTTGCTGAAATATTCCTGACATGAAATTTGACCCTTGATCAGATTGAATTTCCTTCGGCAGACCGTACCTAGTGAAAAACTGCACTAACGCCTGCACCACTGTCTTTGCAGTGATACTTCTCAAAGGTATCGCCTCTGGAAACCGTGTAGACAAGTCCATAATCGTCAGGAGAAATCTGTGACCCGACCTCGTTCTGGGTAAGGGTCCGACACAATCAACAAGAACCCTAGTAAAAGGTTCATCAAATGCAGGAATTGGTATCAATGGAGCAGGCTTGATAGAAGGCTGTGCCTTACCAATAATCTGACATGTGTGACATGTCTTACAGAAATGCACAACATCTTTGTGCATCTTAGGCCAATAGAAATGCCTCATAATTCTATCTTCTGTCTTCCGAATACCGACATGACCTGCCATAGGTAACTCATGAGCCATTTTCAGAATATCTGTGCGGTAACAAGGAGGAACTACAACCTGGTGAATTATACACCAATCTTCATCAGCTGGTCTCCGGGGAGGTCTCCATTTCCTCATCAAAATGTTATCTTTGACATAAAAGCACTCAGGAACCTTATCAGCCTCAGCCTCAGAACATGCTTTCTGTGACAAGCTTTTTAATTCTGGGTCTGCCTGTTGTGCCTGTACAAGGGAGGATTTACTAAACAAACTATCATTGTTAGCAACAGAGCCTTCAACACTATCCCCATTCAAATCCTTGAAAAAGGTTTCAGCTAACCAGACATCAGTACTCTCCTCTACATCAGCAGATTCCGCATCATCCTTTTCAGCTCTACGAGTCTGAGACCTAGTAACAACACAATCCGGGAAAATCCCTGGAAAATCTTCCTGCAACAATTCAGTTTCAGCTACCTCAACGGGCTTTTCCGAAACCACTGGAGATGCAACAACTTTATCTCCAGCCAAGTCGTTACCTAACAAGAAATCAACACCTTTCATGGGTAATTCTGGAACGACACCAACAGTCACAGGACCACTAACTAGGTCACACTTTAAGTCGACCTTATGCAAAGGAACCGACATGAAATTTGGGCCAATACCTTGAACCAAGACGTTGGCATTCTCTGAACTCTCCGAAGGAAGAGCCGAATCCCCTGGCACCATCAGGGACTGTGCAGCCCCTGTATCCCTAAGGATCACCACTGACCTACCAGCAGCACCAGTTGAACAAGGGGATACTTCACCATCATGCAAAAAACTTCTAAAAGTTTCATCAACCTGCTTGACTTTATCAGCAAATACTAGAGAAACACTCTCAACATCTTGATTGGGCTCTGATGGAACAAACTCCATCGAGGGAACACTTGTTTGCTTGACAAAACCCATGTCTTTCTTAGTTTTGGTTGGCATTCCAACCAATTTCCAACATGATTCTTTCAAATGTCCCGATTTATGACAATGAGTACAAATTTTGGAACTACGACTCTCAGACCTTTTGGTTGATTCTGTGCCCCCACTAGCCTGATTCTTGTTAGCGTCTTTATCCTTGCTTGCATATTTTCCCTCACTAGGTTTATTGTGGGATTCAAATGACCCTTTACCTTTCTTTTTCCAATAATTCTTGAAAGGAGGCCTATCTCCACTACCCTTATGTGTGACCTCAAATTCATCAGCTACTATGGCTGCTTTACTGACTTCAGTAACTCTATGGTCATCTAAGTGAGATTTAATGCCAAAAGGAAGACTCTTTTTGAATTCTTCTAGGAGGACAACTTCCCTAAGGTGAACAAAATCTTTGTCAACTTTCAGTGGTCTGTACCACTTATCGAACATCATTTCTTGTTCCCAAGCAAATTCAACATACGTCTGGCCTGTTTGTCTTTGCATGTTCCTAAATTTATGTCTGTACGCTTCTGGTACCAACTCATATGCATTGAGAATTGTTTCTTTTACTGTAGCATAGTCACATGATTGCGTTTCAGAGAGCGAAGAATAGACTTTTGCAGCCTTTCCAACAAAAACACTTTGGAGGAGAAGAGTCCAGTATTCCTCGGGCCAATTCAGTCTCTTGGCCACTTTTTCAAATGACACAAAATATGTATCAACTCCCTCTTCATCAAATTTTGGCACAAGGCGAATGTTTTTCGCCACATCAAAGACTTGGGGAGATTTATCTTTCGCAGAGTTAGTATTTGCATGAGCTAACTCCATTTCTTTCAATTTCAACTGGTACTCCAATCTCATTCTCTCCTTTTCAATGTTTATTTTCTCCATTTCAAGGTTTTCTCTGATTTTCTCTTTCTCCAATTCAATTTTTGCCAGTTGGATCTGAACATCATCTGACATATTGATAGAAGCTTCAGACTCCTCTGTAAGCTTCATGTGACTAGCTAACAAGTCAATTATCTCTGCCTTCTTTAATCCTGGGGCTAGAGATACACCCAAATGATCACAAACTGTTATCAAATCATCTTTTTTCAGTGACTTCAAATGATCATATGACAATTCTGTCATTACAAGAAATTCTTCAACATCAAATGTAGCCATAGTAAATATAAACAAATACAAGCACGTAATAACACAGTACAGTATATTCTAGAACTTTCCAAAATGTTTCCAATTCAAATTGGCTTTTGTTTCCTGAAAAACTGGTTTTAATTTCAAATTGGCTTTAAATTTGGTTTTCGTTTCAAATTGCCTTGGCTTGTACAAATTTGGTTTCCGTTTCAAATTGCCTTGGCTTGTACAAATTTGGTTTTCGTTTCCCGGACAAGCCCCCAAAATTATTTGTTACGATACTGCAACAAATAACAGAAGATTTTTAAATATAAAGTTTGAATTTTCCTTGTTTTATTACAGGAAATAATTATACATAAATAAAACAAATAATGATCTTACATAAATCTCTTGAAGTGTCCGATGTAAAATCCCGAAGTGATGATGCTATATCCAAGTAATAATCCAAATGATAAAAATCCCAGTTGACTGGCGAAAATTCACAATGATGGCGATGATGAAACTGATGTTGAAGTCCGATGAATAATAAGAGTCACTGCAACGAGTTGAAATGTCCGTGAAGACGATGTTGATGATGATTAACAGTCAATTTCAGCAATCCATGGGTTGAAGCGTGTTCATTGAACAGGTTGATGATGTTGATGATCTCGATGAGAACTGATAATTTCTCAAAATAACTGCAAACAGTTCATTGATGCATAAACTGCTCTGATCTGATCTGGTGAAGTGATCTCATATGATGTGATGTGATCTCCTGCTCTCATATGATGTGATGGTGTGATCTAATATGATGTGATGATGTGATGATCATCTTGAAAAATCTGCAGCTTTTATACTAATTACAAGTGTTCTAGATCATTCTCAAATTTCGACTAATCTACAAGCTTCTAGAATTGTCTTCCAAAAGAACTTTCTCCTTTCAGGAGCAGTCAAAATCCAGAACACTCTTGAATGACCTCATTGAAATCAACAGTGTAAACAAAATACCTAAGCCTATTCATTTCCACTACCAATACAATTCTATTGTTTGGCTTTTCCTTATTCAACAATAAAACTCCTTGGCCTTTAAATAGGCAAGGCCTGCATAATAAAAAGACATTCTTGAATGTTCTTTACAATTCTTGGCTATCCTTAAAGGGAAATAACTAATAGATAAATGTAATTGCTTTTAAAATTCTTTTACAATTATTCATATATGTAACAACACCAACTTTGGAAGTCTTGCCATCCCATCCCCCATTGAACAAAATCAGAATTTTTGAGGTAAAAAAGAAAAAATTGTCAATGTTTCAGTATATCATGATATCATTCTCAATTTAATATCTCAATCGAGACTATGATCATCTCGGGCCCGTTGCAGAAAGAGTTGCGTTTAAACGCAAGTCAAAAAATCAATCGCAAGTCAAAAATGTGCGCTGTTGATTGGTTGAAAATCAAGTTGCGCATGATTTTTAGAGTTGCAATCAAACGCAACTCTAAAAATCATCTCATTATCATCACAATAAAAAAAAAATCACCATCATCCTCATCCTTATCACCTCCATCTCTATTACTCAAATCAAACTGATGTTTTAATTTGAGATCCATTCGGTTTTATAAATGTATTAATCAGTTCAATGAGCTGGAATGTGTAGTTATCTGTTTTTTCTCAAACAATCTGCCAATGATGACAATCATCCTACTTTTATATGAAAGACAAAAAAGTAACATAAATGATAGTTGACTGTGATGGCGCTCTTCAATTTCTCTTGACTTCGGATTGGGAACTCATTGGGAACTCGTTGACGACGGCCCTGAGGCCGCGTTCTGAAATTGAGTTAAATAATATTCTTCATATACTTTTTTATATTCAGAAAGAGATCGTAAATGATACGTGTGTCTAAAATGTATATACATGTAATTGTAAAATCTATGTAATAATTGATTATGTTGTATTATGTTGAACATGTTGAACGCAGAAATAAATTTCAAGCAAACAAAACAAAAAACTCAATGCAACCATAGTAGGATCCATGATGCAACGAGCGGTGACAATAAACTGGTCAGAGAACTCTAATACCGAATATCCCATTACTTCATGAGAATAGTTGCTATGTCTTTTTGAATATCGAAATGCAAAAAGGCCTGAAGGCAATTCAAGCAGAGCAGCATATCAGTTTCAATTCTTATACAAGAAAAGAAAGAAAGAAAAAATATATTAATGATAAAATAAACATGAGAAAGGCTGTTTAGAACTATACAGCAATTTGTTTATAAGGAAATACATGCTGTGGACATGCCAATAAAGCAATATATGAGATAAAAATGTAAAAAAAAACATTACTTGTTTTCTGTTAATCATTATTACATTCAAGTACTGTACATTTACACAAATCATTCGTTTCTTTTTAACACATTGGTATCATTACTGCATAAAGCATTTTCATTTATTTTTATGCAAGATGTAAATTAGATATAAATGCCCAGGTCAATTAAGGGCCGTGGTGGGAATCGAACCCTGGATTTTAGTGTAGTCGAGTGCCTTAGACCACTTAGCCTCGGTACCTCGCTCTGTTAATAATTATAATTCGTATTAATTTATAATCGATAACAAGTTTTTATGGAAATTGGGTTCTGTATACGTTTGTGTAATTTTCTTTACAACATTGTTTCCTTATGCAAACATCTGGCAAAGCAAAGTATGCGAGCAGGCGATTCTTTTATTGGGATATATTTGTAAACAGAGAGAATTCTTGGGTAAATGATGGGGGTGAGGCGCAATGCAGGTTTGATTGGGGCAGATTTAGATAATAAAGTTTGCACTCACTTCAAGTAAAATCAGTTTCAAATAGATAAACGCGATGCACAAAAGCCTGACCAAAGGGGTTATACCCCCTTGTCCATGGCGCTCTTTGGCTAAAATAAGTGGGGGGGGTGCACCGGCGCAATGTTTATTTTAATGAATGAGTTCATTGTTTATGTAATTAGCCGTTTTAGCACCAAGAAACATCCATATAAATCGCCCTCTCTCCCTCTCTACCACATTTTCTCTCAAGTCTCTGTCTTTTCCTTCAGTTTTCCCTTTCCTCTTTCTTTTTTTTCTTTCTTTCTTCCTTCCTTCCTCCCTTCCTTTTTGGCTTCCTTCCTTCCTTCTTTCTTTCTTTTTCTTTCTTTCTTTCATTGTTTTTTCCTTCTTCCTTTCTCTTTTTCTTTCTTTCTACCCATCACTATTTTTGTACAGGCATGTAGTGGTGAGAGCCTAAATATGCCTATCCGATTCCCCCATTCTATATACTCGTTCTTTCTTAGTAAGAAAGAAATAGTATAGAATGAGGGAGGGGGTCTTAACTCTCTCTCCCCTCCCTCCCTCCCCCTCTCTCCCGTATCTCTCTTTTACTCTTTACTTTTCCATACAAAATCTGTGTGTACCGAGATCGATGACCCAGTTTTGAACAAATATGTAACCTTATACCTTCGTCTGTTCCTACAACCATTTTCCAGTTCAGGCCGATTATGCATGGCGCTCATCTGCACACACAATCCATAGACAAACAAGGCTGGGATAGAGAAAGAGAGAGAGAGAAAAAAAACGCCAACCTGTTCCCATTGTATCACAAACAATGCCCCAACTTTACTCACCCTCGGTTTCAAAGAACAAAAAATCTTCCGAACAATAATCACCCTTATTCATTGGACTACGCCCCGCAAGAGTTAGCGAACTGTGGCGAAAGCTTTTCAAAGTTTACAGTACACAGTACAGAATGCGTTTACGTCGCAGTTAGCTAGCTGGTGCACTTAGTCGTGTTAACGTTTCGCCATTTTGTTTCTGGAGGATTTTATTTGGTAGAGGCGTTGTCGATATTTCCAACTTTCCCAAATCTTCTCAGAGGAAACGACTTGTCTTAATTTTTGCAAATTTGTATTCCTGTGTCGGAAAATTAACAACAGAAAAGGTATGTGTTTTATAACTTTAGATATTCCTTTTTCAAAACTGACATCTGCAAGATTAAGAATACACTCTCTCGAAGTATGGGTACATGAATTTCGTAACTATTTCAATGGTATAGATCATAATGCGACATCGTTCCTTTTTCAAAGGAAAGCAAAATCGAATATGCTGTTGAAAAACCACTGGAATAATTCAATTTTTAAGTAGAAAGTGATGTTTGGAAATCTTTGTATTAAAACCTGTGACACCCCTTTCCGTACTGCAAGAAGTTTTGCAACTTTGAACTTTGAAATTCTACAGCTTTAAACAAATCGAAGAACAGTTGACATCGGAGGGGAGGAGAAAGCGAGGAGAGGATGACGAAAAGAGGAATGAGGAAGAAGAAAAGTGGGTAGAAAAAAGAATTGCAGAGGACAGGAGAAAGAAAGAGGAGAAGAAAGGAGGTGAAAATGAAAAGAAAAATAGAATGAAGGGGAAGAAAAATAAGATGGAGATGAAAGAAAAGAGTTAAACAAAGGAGAAGAATGAGAAATAAGAAGCAAAAGATCAAGATGGAGAAATGGAAATGAGAAAGGATATAAAAGGGATTTCAAGCAAAAATGAAACGTGGAGGCAGGTTCCTTGGGATTTTATTTCTTTTGAGTTAATAAAACTCTTAACTTCAATTTTAAATTCTCCCATCTAGTCTCTCTAATACACTGTAAAACTTTTTACTGATAAATACTTTCATTTTCTTTATTATTATTGTTACGATGATCATTATCAGTATGGAGATATGATGCCAATCATCAACATCAATATTGTTTTCTAATTTTATCATTTATCATCATCATCACCATCATCATTATCACCACCATCATTCATCATACATCATCTTCACTATCATCATCATTGTCATCACCACCATCATCGTCGTCATCCTCATCCTCACCATCATCACCATCATCGTCGTCATCATCACCATCATCATCCTCCTCACCATCATCACTATCATCATCATCCTCACCATCATCATCACCACCACCATCATTATCATCATTATCATCATTTTCATCATCACCATCACTAGCATCGTTCTCGTCACCTTCAAATGCATACTCTCAAAGTCATCAACATTATCCTCGTCATTACCATACCCTCACCACCACCATCACCATCATCATCACCACCACCACCATCATCCTGACCATCATCACCATCAATGTCATCATCATCGTCGTCATCACCATTATCTTGTTTGTATTTAATTGATATTTTTTGTATTGTTGATGACTATTTTACTATTCTGATGTTCTTCTCTTTAAAGATGGGTTTCAACATCGTCGCAGCTCTTGTTGTTTTTCTTGGGATGTGTGGAGCAGCCAACGCTAACCTCACGAGTAAGAATTTCACTTTTTTTTTACAATGGGCAGTTCGCGCCCCATGCCCCCTATCCCTATATTAAGACAAATTTAGCTGAGAAATGTCATATTCAAATCATTAAATTCATGGTTTTACTATTCAAAATTGTGAAGAGGTGAAATGAACCATAAATCAATGCAGTGTCAGAAAATACTTATGAGGCAGTAAATGAAGGGATAGAGGATTATCATTAAAGCCCAGCGCACACCATGCGATCCGATGCGTTTCTAATAAATCGCATTTTGCATTAAATGTGAAGGCTCCAACTTCTCCAAGAAGTAAACTGATTTCATTTGAAGTTCGGCATTATGATAGGAATAATTTAGAAATAATGACATAACTTTTCTTTGCGACAAACCCTATGGTCGGATAAAACTTATCCAAACAAAATCGGCTTCAAGTCTCAGCCGATGATGACGTCATTTCGATTTGAAATTGTATTTGCTTTCATTTCTACAGGGAGGTTCGAACTTCAGGTAGAATTTCGATTTCACTAGTCCTGACCACTATTCTCAACACTGATCGCTAAGATGTTTATCACAATTTCTTTCAAATTCGGATCGCACAAGCCGTAAACGAAGCTGAAATGCTGAATGCTGAGTAACTCACTGCACTTGCGCGGAGAACGCTCGCGAGGATCTGTCCCCCAAATTATATTAAAACAATTCAGTCATCCATATTCTGTGAATAAAAATTAGGCTAGTCGGTACCCGCAGTTTGATTATAAAGTCACGTGATTATATAGGAAAATGTTTGTCTCAGTGATAACTTTGTAACAATCATTTGTATGATCACTTTCGACCGAGTCCCAGTATCATACATGTATCTTTGTCAAAAATTCATTACAAGGCCTGCATGTCATAAACAATCTCTGCTTCGATGACTACTTATACATTAACCAGTCGAAAACGAATTCCATCTGAACAATGCATTCATAAAGCATGCGCATTACTTCACAGTTCGATGCATCTCAATAAGCGATCTCATCTCAATCTATTTTCGATTGATTCACGATCTCGAACAAACCACAGTGCTGTCGAGTTTATGATATACTTTACGGGTTCCCCAAGAAGAAGAAAAAATGAGAAAAAGAAATAAAAATAAAAATATTTTTATCGTTTTCAACCCATCTTTTTTTTTCAAACTTTATCACAAAATTAAAGGGACAATCCATGCTGAAAATATGATTTGAATTGATAACGTATGATTCCTGCAAATAAACACTGAAAATCGGTCAAAGAATAACATTTAAAACTGAAGTTCTGCATTTTTGCGATGAAAGAGTATAATATATGCATATTTCCGTGAATATGCAATGACGCGAGCGAGCTGATTATGACACATCCCAACATATTTTATTATAGGGAATTATATGTTTATTCAAATTTTCTCCAATCGTCTACTGATTTAATGTGAAAAAAAATCATTGTTGAAACTTATTTTGTTGCAAGGGAGAAATATCTTACACAATGACTTCATGCAATGAATATAATGTAAGAAAAACCTATTGCATTGCATGATGCTGTGCATTTACAGTAACTGTTGAAATTCAATTGCCAGATTTTAATGACATTTTCTGCGTTTTGGTTATTGAGTTTTACTTTGTTTATTCAGATTTGATATTATTTTCATCCCAGAGTATCAAGAAGGTCAAATTTGTTGCTGTTCCGCGATTTGGGGGATTTTTGTTGTTGCATTGTTGAATAAAAGTAAAGTACATTTTAGTAAATATCAATTATTTGTTATCAACATCTAAAATTAAAAAAATTAACCTGAGATGATTTACCTTTCCAAGCACCATTCCCTCAAGGATTTAAACAAGTAAATACAGTGTATACCCCCTCCCCATTAGCATTAAAAAGACAGTCTTTTCACCGTACACGCGGACATCATCTAGTCTGCTGGGCAAACCCTTCACTCGAAATAAGGGTCTGAATGTGCAGCTTACTCATGCCTTGTGTATTGGAACAGCAAGTTTTGTATGTGCTAGTCTTTGCGTGGAGGCACACTTGTTGATCAAAGTTCCAATCAGGGTCTGTGCCTGCAGACTAGACATCATCCGATGGAAACACCCCCACTGACCCTTTTATGTGCTTTATTTTTGTTGAACATGTGGTTTACTATAACCATATTGTAGTATGTCCATGCTGTAATTTGTAATGGCAGTGCCCCCTATGGGAAGCGTTGTGAGGAATCTTGCTCTTTTTTTACATTATAGATTTGCACTTTCATGTTTCTTTCACAACTCTCAAACCCGGCCTTCGGTTTATTTTATTTTTTTTTCTATAATTTTAGCACAAGTCTTCACATGGGGTGAGGTGTCCGCCGGCGTCGCCGGCGTCGTCGCCATCCTGGTCGCGATCCTCGGCATCACGAGATGCGTCCACGAGTTCACCTGCCGCAACTACCAGAACGAGCCCGAGGCCCTCCGCTCCATCGCCATCGGAGGACGGGGAGAGAACACCAAGCTGTAGAGAGATGATGGGGGTCAATGCCCACCAGGGCGTGGTCACCTCAGGGGTGTGAGGGAGGGGCGAACAGGTATAAGGGGGGGGGGTGCAAGATTAGAGGTCACTATGCAAAGATTGATTACGCTTTGCAAAGAATTAGTACGAGAGGAGGGAGGGGGCGGATTCTTTGCTCATAAACATCTGACAATGGGATGTCGGGAGGGGGGGGGGTTGAAGGGGAAGAGACAATGGAAGGGAAAATCTAAAACTCGAAGGGTAACAAAATGTGATTTACAAAGGGATGGGATAAATGATGTGACGGAAGGGTGGGGGGGGGGGTTAAGGCAAATTATGGGACAGTGGGCCGGGGCCTGAAATTAAATTTGGAAGGGGTTCATCAATCATCACGATGACATGGATATAGCCGATGACGTCATCATAACCACTAGGGCATTACCGGGTAACTGTCAAAAAGAAGGGAAGGGCGGTGCATTATGATGCAAAACAAAACTGATAAACATAGGTTTTTGCCTCACCTATTTCTGAAACAGTATCTCATGAGGAAGAAAAAAGGTGTATGATATTTTGTAAGTTTCTTTCATCCAATCGTTTTCAACCGATTGTTTACATGTATGTACCGTGTGTGGGGTTAAGATATCCGCCATCGTTCTCCGTCACACCGACGAAACCGACTCCAAACCGACCGATGGTATGTCATTCGAAATAACGTAATAGCTTTGATCGGTCTGGAGTCGGCTTCTGAAGTGTGACTGGGTCATTCTATTGTATATACTGCATGTCTTGTATGTCATCTTTCATCTATTCAGTACTAGTAGAAATGAGAGAAAAAATGTAGATTTTTAAATAGCTATATCTGTTGTATTTGCACATGTAGAAATCTTTTTTCATTCACCTCTCAAATCATATCGAATACTATGTCTGTCTTTGTTTTAAAAAGGATGTTTATCATGATTATCAGAACGGAATGTTTCTAAACAAAGTTTTATACATATATAAAGCTATTTAAAAGTGAGATCATCTATTTGAATTTCAGGGAGAAAAAAATGCATCTTGTAGATTATTTTCATTCCTAACTCTGCAAATGAAAATATGCTTTGTTTCCGTCTGTTTTGTATTGCCTCTCATAAAGTATGCAATAATGAATAAAAACAACGTTCAAAGTCCTCCCAACTTGGAGGTTATTACAATTTTAACTTTGGTCATAAATCACGTCCAATGTCAAACCGAAAACTATATTTCCCCGCACGAAAGCAAGCTTGAGGCTTTTTATATCATTGCCCCTAAAATGTTATGGTTTCATTATGACGTATAAATATTTTGTTAAAGTCATGCAGATTTGTGTTAAACGGCCTGTGTTGTTTATTTTTTGTACAAACTCCATTTCGTTGTTTATTCAGTCTTTATATAATGTTTAATTTCACTTACATGTAGTATAAGGAGATTTATGAGTGAGCTTATGGGCTGAAAAATGGGTGGAAAATATAATGAACAAAAATTAGTGTGTATCCCAACATTTCTTCCATCTACATCACGATAAAGAAACTAGCACACAGTTAAATTATTTCAGGAGTTCATTGAAACCATGGTTGTACATACTTCAATCATTGTTATTTCCCCCATTTCAATGTAGAGTGATATTAATAAGAACTGATTTCGTAGAGTACCTCCTTTCCCGATTTTTCTTTTATTCTTGTAATGTTTAAAATTTGTTAAGTCAATCGGTAGATTATACCAACTGGAAAGAACACAGTGTCATGCAGTGTGTTCGTAGTGCGACGCAGTGTCATACAATGTGCATACAGTGTGTTCACAGTGTGGACACACCGTTTGAGTGCAACACAGTGTGTACATACCGTTTGCAGTGCAACACTGTGTACACACCGTTTGCGGTGCAACTCAGTGTGTACACACCGTTTGAGTGCAACACAGTGTGTACACACCGTTTGAGTGCAACACAGTGTTTACACACCGTTTGAGTGCAACACATTGTGTTAACAGTGTGTACACATTGTGTTAACAGTGTGTACACATTGTATTAACAGTGTGTACACATTGTGTTAACACTGTGTACACATTGCTCGCAGCGTGTACACATTGTTCAGTGTGTCGGTGTGTTGGCAGTGTGCTCACAATTCCAGTGTTCAAAGTATTACACAGTGAGCTTACAGTGTGTTCACTGTGTCCAGGGTCACAGAGTGTGACTCTGTGTGTTCTGTGTCATACAGTGCATGTGAGCACAGTGTGTTCAAAGTATGATGACACAGCGAATGTACACTGTGTTCACAGTGTTACGTAGTGATTTTTTAGAGTCACACAGTGAGTTGAAACAGTGTGTTCAGTGTGGACGTGATTATGTGTATTACCCCCTTAAAATGCACAAATTCAAATCATCATGCAGCTAATCTCACACTGTGGTCACACCAACAGCGTGATTGTTCACAGTGTGTCCTACGTGAACGACTGTTGGTCACACTGTTTAGACGTCATATGTAACCACAGTGCATGTGAAGACAATTTCACACTGCGTCGCATGCACTGTACACACTATGCGCGGGACATTGCGTTCTTCCCAGCAGAGGGATGAAGGTTATTATTATTTTTTTTAGATTTCATTGTCCTTTTGTGCCATTAAGTGTCTTTCATAGAATTTTTAAAAAGTAATTAAACATAATTGTTGATTAAAATCTTTTTTGATGAATTTTTAATATGAAATCAATGGTACCACTGTCTCATTTTGTTTAGACTTGTAAAAGAGAAAGCTTGTTTCACTTTTGCATATCAAATACAACCGAAACGAGTGCACAGTCAAAACAAAATCTAGCAACATGTATAGAATTTATTCAAACTAATAGAGCCTGGTTCAATATAATATGAACGTTCAGTGGTTGTTCATAGTTCAGAGAGAGAGAGAGGGAGAAAAAAAGGAGTTTGAAACAATGCTCAATTTTTAAGCAATATAAATAATATTGCTGAGTCGCCTGTTTAATTTCAAAACATAAAAAAAAATAACAATACCTAATCAGTTCTGGTAAACTTGGTTGCATAAAGCGTTTTCAGTGTTAGGGGCAGGTTTCATAAAACTTGTCATGCTAACAAATCTACTGAAATCCTTCACACAGAATGGCTGATAGTAACAGTGCATTCGTTATTATGACAAGTCTTAATGAAACGGGACACATGTCTCCGACTTTAAGTGCAGCCCGGGGGGGCCACTTCCATTCACGAATGGATACCATGCGCGACCATGGGGTCTCGAAAAGCACCCTAAACACGTAATTTTCATTTTCTGAAAATGCACCCCTTACCAAGTAGACTCCAAGTATTGGCGTGTGAAACCCTACCCTTAACAAATATTGGAAACAAAACGATACTCTTGGCAAATATTCCCTAAGTACAGGAATGTTTTATTGTTACGGGTCCTTCGGTCGTCTGCTTTACCTTATTTGGTTTAGTACGACCCCACCTTCTACACCTCACGCAAATCGGACTTTAACACGAAGTATTGGGGCAAAAAAGGACATCCTTTATAAAACATTTTAATTTTGTTTTATCATCCCCGCAAATTCGACCCTAAACAAGTAATTTTCCTAGCGAAATAGGTACCCTTTCTTCATTATTTTTGTGTTTTTGACACCCTTATCACATTACGTACGTAACGTGCCCTATCGTGAAAAAGACATCCTTTTTACGTGTTTTTTGGGTCGCGCATGGTATCCACTCGTCAATGTAAATGCCCCCCCCCCCCCGGGAGTGCAGCAAATGTTCCAAGTATTCCAACAAATAGAAATAACATGATGTTTGCTACATATGGAAATTTTGGAAGACGCATTCACCATGTTCACCATCGGAATTTTAAATTAACCAGTCTTGGCGCAAATGGGTTTTGACACTTTTTCAAAAAATGGCTGTTGTGCACTCAACCATAACAACAACACTGAAAAAAAAAAACTTACCAAGTGACAAAGGAATATCTACTCTATCCTTACATGCTAGAAATTCTCTCTGAATCCCACATTTTCTTGAAAATACTTGATTTAAAAAGTGTCACATTTTTTCTGACTCGTCTTTCGTATTCGGAGAACTGGATGGAGATTTTATTCTGAATACATTTGAGATATTAGTACTTTTGTTTGCCCCGTCAATCATGAAAATCTGGATCCGCCCTTTCGGACGTAATGAATGAAACAGATTCTTTGCAACGTATCGGAACTTTTTTTTTCTTTCAAAGGTATTAGATTGGGTAAAAGTGCGAGTAAGTGATTAATACTTTGTATCATGCAAAATACAAGGGCGCCCCCTTCTGGCAAACTTTCTAGATGTAATGGAGATGTGTGTGTTTTTTTAATCTCGTCATCGTCTGCATTGTCGGCCCCTTTTTTCCTCCTCCTTGACTATCATAATCTCCACACTCCTCCTCCTCATCATTATCTTCATCATCATCACCACCATGCATTTCTTTCTTTCCTTCCTTCATTCTTTCTTTTCTATCTCTCCCACTCCCATATTCCCCCATCTTTTCCTGATTTCTCTTATTCTCTTTTTTTTGAAGGAGCCTCGATGAAAATAACATCGGGATGTGATGAAGCGAGCATATTGATCACCTAATCTTGTAGTGATGGTGAATTATTAGATGAGTGAATTAGAGAAAGAGAGAGAGGGAGAGGGGTTGGGGGAGATAAAGCATACTCTTCTGTTTATTTCAAGCCAGAATCTCGGTCAAAAATCCAGATTAAGACTGCCGGTAAGCCTGGCAGCAAGTTTGATTAATAATATTGCTCGCATGACCTGACGCTCGATGATGATTATGTTTCCCCATCTCAAAAATCAACCCATCTCGGAAGGCTCATCTCTCAGGGCAGCGCCGGAGAATCTTTAGGATGGGAAGGGGGTGTCGAAAGAAGAATTCATGTTAAGGCAAATTGTGAAAAAATGGCTGAGTCCTTTATTGTCACATCCTTTTTTCCTTTTTTAAAAAAATCTGTATGCTATTTCCTTCTATTTCATATCATGAACCTATGTTTTTAGATGTTCTTCCATGTCTTGTGATAAAAACCCCCGAAAAAACCACATTGTAGACGAATCAGCGAGACAGTATCAATATCCATTTTTCCAATAATGCAAACTTATAACACAACATTCGAACATTGTTTTTTTCATTAGGCGGCACCCAAGGTTCTTTAACTAATTAGGGGAGCACTAATCATGCTAATGAGCTAACGCGTATCATCCAAAGACAGATGGGCTCCCCGTTTATGGAAGCAAGTGACTCCTTGACATTATCATTGCAGATCTTTGCCAGATGAGAATTATGTTTTATTCTACATGCTCTAGGTAATATCATGAGCATATGCCTTAGTTTCGTAGCGGAGCAAGGTGCATATTAAGCAGGATGGGGGGGGCACCGGGATTTCATAAACGGGGCATGCTTAAAAAAAATGGGTCTGTTTTTTTAAAGAAATTTTGACACATTTTTACTAACCCAGAGAGTGAATAAAAATGACTTTAAAGTGTATTTCAAACTCCTGTCCACCATTGAGCACTGGGAACAATTTTTTTAATGATGGTGCTGAAAATTAAATTTGAAAAGCAAAAAAAAAAGGTTTTCACCTCCAAAATAGAGGACTTATTGGTCATTTTTTTCAATTTTTACACATTCTCATGAATACCTGGGGTTCTGCCTATGGAGAATCGAATAATACATACAGCATCCCTAGGAAATTTGGGAGTTGATTCAGCGACCCACCATCCCCGACTCCAAGGCCCATGCTCCACCCCCCCCCCCAAAAAAAACCAGTATAAATGGAAAGTGAATGAGTGAGTGAATGGATGGATGAACAGGAATGAACGTGAAATCAGAGAGAGAAATGTTGTGTGGATTGAAGGACGGATTGGTGAATTGATCAGCGGACGAATAAAGTGATGGATGGGTGAATGACTGGAGCAATGAACTGATAATTGAATCGATCAAAAGAACGAATAAAACGACGAATGAATATATACAAAGCATTAAGAAAGAAGTGTAAAATGACAAAAAAATAGGAAAACATATTGAACGAATAGACCGAATGATTTGATAATGGCATTATTTTATTTGAAATTTCAGCTTTAAAAATTATTGGAGTATGTTCTCACCCCCCCCCCCCCCTTCCACCCCTTGGCCAGACTTACTGGCCACTCTTTCTCATCTTCGCTCCGCGCGGTAAAAATAAAATGAGAGCATATCCATGCTTTTGTAATGTGTGTACGCTGAAATGCACTTTACACGCTCCTCTCACTTGCTTGCCTTTCGTACCTATAGGTGTCGTCTTGTAAAATACCTGGAATATCATTAAAAGAATATGTAGAATATCTTCAATATGTGTTGAAAAGGAGGGATCTTTGGAAGAATTAGTTAATTAAATTTCCCTATGGATGTCGTCTGCGATTCCGATTTGGAAGCTCAAATGATGCTAGCGTGTAGGACAGGCCTCGAATTCGGCGGGAAAGGAGTTTGACAAAATTACAGGTGAGATTCCCAATGTTGATTTCATGCGCATTGTCGTAGACGCGTGACAAGTCAGTTCTGTCTTATGTTGATACATTTTGCTTTGTATTGGACTATACGGAAGCTTAGAGGTGCCAACTATTTTACGAGATTGCGAGGTTTTTATCTTATGTAAAGTTGTATGTCATTGTCGCCACGGCGAGTTATGTGGAGCGTTGGAGCGTTGTGGCCCAGTGGATAAGTCTTCTGACTTTGAAACAGAGGGTCGTGGGTTCGAATCCCAGCCATGGCGTAATTTCCTTCAGCAAGAAACTTATCCACATTGTGCTGCACTCGACCCAGGTGAGATGAATGGGTACCCGGCAGGATTAATTCATTGAATGCACGAGCGCTGAGAGGCAGCTCGAGCTAAAGCCGGGGTAATAATAATAATAACAACGCGCCTCGGAATAGAATATTTCTAGATAGATGGCGCTATACAAATGCCTATTATTATTATTATGTTATCGGTTTCTACCATGTATATCTCAGTGGCAACATTATAAGTCCTACAATTTTATTAGTCGACTTGGCTAGATAGTAGGCCACCTTGTCGATTCATATTCTTGGCGAGATAACCTATTTGGCAATGTTTACATAATAAAGTTATTGGTCGACTTGGCAAAACAAAATTTTACGTCATGTCAACATAATAAGGCTATTAATGCGATTTGGCAAGATGAGGTATATCACATTGTCGACATTATAATGCTATCAATCCACATCGGAAGAGAGCGTATCTCACAATGTCGACACACTGTCTTTAAGCCGACCTGACAAACTAATGTATATCGAGATGTCGACACAATAAAGCAATTCAGTTTACATGCCATCTCGCCATGTCGACATGATAACGCTACACGTCGACTTCATCATGTCCATAAAAAAGTAAAAATATCAAATAGAACGCTGCATTTTAAAGCTTCCGTTTGTTGTAGCGAAGTCTCATTCTAAACATGCTAAAGGATGTTTGCATTCAACCAGTAAACGCGCGGCACCGAATTTTTTTCTCTGGCATAGCTGGCGCATGCGCGGGATAGGACGGTACGTCGGCGGATAAAGAATTCATTTGAAATCGTCAGGAACTTGACGAGTTCCAGCTACGTTGATGAATGTTGTTTATTAACTAAGTCTGGGTATTGAACCTCATGACATATCTCGGCTTTCGATTGTCCATCATGGAGTACATTGTATGTACACAGACCACGCTGTGCAAATAACCATGTCTTCCTTTGCCATTCGATCGAAATTCTTGCAAGAAAGTTCGAGAAGCACTTGAAAGTTGGACAGACAAAATACACTTGATAAAGTCGAGTGTGGATGTATTTTTTTCTCTCAGTAAGGAGAAATCTTATCTGCTATCTCATGTGGGCCGATAGTTGTTTTATTTTTTTTTTGCTTTAAGGTGTCGTTTTATTATCTGTTTATTTCTTTAATAAGTTTATTTAATCTCATCATTCAACGAAATGGCGCAATCAAACAAAACTTAATATTTTTTTTCTCCTGGACACCTTCACCGTCATCATCATCGTCGTCGTCATCATCATCATTACTATCATCATCATCATCATCATCACCATCACTACCACCACCATCATTATAGCACTATCATCATCATCACTATCACCACCACCATCATTATAGCACTATCATCATCATCACTACCATCATCATCATCACCACCACCACCATCATCATCATCACCATCATCATCATCATCACCATCATCATCATCACCATCATCACCATCATCATCACCATCATCATCACCATCACCATCATCACCATCATCATCATCATCATCATCACAATCATCACCATCATCATCATAGTCATCATAGTCATCATCATCACCATCATCAGCAGCAGCATCTTCACCATCATCATCATCATCACCATCATCATTTTCATTATCAACAGCTCCTCCCTCCTCCTCCATTGGTTGTCGATAGAAGTTTTCCATTAATGTCCAGCATTCCCATATTTTAAATATGGAAAGAGTGGATAAATTACTTTGCACGATCACTTTGCTCTCTCACGATCCATGCTCACAGAATAAAACGTTGGGATTCCGTCGGGATTCCCAGCTCTTATCCCGTCGTTATTATTACAGGTAATATTGTAAGTAATGACATCATGAAACTTATATGGCCACACCCACCATCTAGCAACAAGAAACACGCCCATTTTATTTCCCCCGGAATCAAAAATCTCTTAGCGTCGTTCAACACCATTCCATCTTTAAAGAAACTCCAGAAAACTTCACAAACTTCTTAAATCTTTCATCACCCTGTAATTTGGAGGTCCGCCTTTATGTACTTTTTATAATCCCTGCTTAATTTACAGTATTCATATATATAGTGCGATTCATCCCCGCGATTTAATCCATCGCTGAAAACCTTTTTATAAATAAAGCGTCCACAATTTAACTCCGTTCATGGTACTTCTTGGCTTTTTGCCACCTTAAATTTTGTGGATTTTCTCACGTTTTTTCTACAAGTCTTTTCAATCCCGGGTAAATCTGAGGGCCTTTTCATACGTGAATCTTGAATCATCATTGTCATGATGATTGCTATATGTCTTTAGATTCATCGGACCTTTCACACGGAAATATCGTTAACATACGTGATTTGAGCCCCAAATTTAAGTAGAATTTAACTGGAATTCACCTCCGCAGTAAAATTTGAATTCGTGATATTGTGATTACCTTTCGTGATTCTAGGTTGGTTTCACACGCGCTAAAAAAATCATCGTCAGCCTTATTTTTCACTGGAATCCTCATTCAAATTACGATTTTGTTTTAAAGTGTGAAAGGGCGGTTAGATATTCCTCACAATTCTTCGCATTTTCAGCCTCGCCACAATAGTGACACAACTCGAGGATTTTCCGTGTTCCATACACAGCAAAAACTGTGGTGTTAACCGATGTACATAGAGGACCACACCAGTTATTTTACACCGGTGTTAAATTGGTGGTGTCAGTTTTACACCTATAGGTGTTATTACAACACCTTTGGTTGTTACATTTACACTCTTTGGTGTTATGCTCAATCTTTAGGGTGTAATTTTAACACCTCAGGGTGTGGTCCTCTATTAACACCAATTGGTGTCAGTTTTAACACCACAGTTTTTACAGTGTAAAACGGGGTAAACTATACAAGCGGGGTGGTTATACGAGTGGAAAACTGTCCATATAATCCTCCCTATGAGAAAGTCACCTGTACGAGCAAGGAGCTTCTAGTACAACGCATTATGAGATTTTGCAAAGGATCTTAGGGGAATTGGAGAGCTTAGATCATAGATGACATGTTCTCACTCACAGTATGAATGGGTAGTGATTGGGCTTGTCAAGCAGTGTAAGTGAGTGTGATCGCAGTTCATTTCGAATGAAGTAGAAGGGCTAGACTGCTACGCCATTCTTGTGCACTGCTCTTATAACTCCTTTTTTATACTAACCGGCACTGGAATCAACAAATGGATCTTGACATAGACCTGGTCTAGAATGAATTCCACGTTCTTGGAGTTGGTTACTGTTGTACATACATAACCCCAAACTCGATAGTTGAAAAGTCATCAATGAAAATATGAAATAACTCTGATTTCAAGTAATATAATCAGCCCACAGTTCTATAACGCATCATGACTGCGTCCACATATCATAAATTTTCATAAAATAGTGCGAAACTTTAAAATTCAATAACTTTATTATCAAATTTTTATGGAATGGCCAGCGTTTTGCTTGGCGAATTTCACTCTAATTATGTAAATATATTTTTTCGGCCAGGAGAATCCCTTTACAGTCTTTCTTATTCACTCGATTTTCTTTCAGAGAATAAGTCAGGAATGTGTTTCTTGGAAGTGTGAACAGGCCCGTCCCATCCATCAGCGTGAGCGGTCGAGAGACTTGAGATCGAACTTGATGGATGGTCATAAGGTCGTGGGTTCAAATCTCGGCTGAGTGCTCTAGGGTGTTAATGTACAATCCATTGAGGGGAACAGGGGAGTTTAATTCGCGTGAAAAACTAGCGAAGCAGAGGGTCAATCTAGTGGGAATGACAGGGGTGGGGTGAAAGGGGCTCTTGAGGAGGGTGTTAACGATAGAAACGGAGGTTTGAGTGTTTATGGGAGGGGAATGGAAGAAAGCACCCCATAATATCATTTTAAGGGAGTGGATGGAAAGTTATAGGCCTGATCAATTTGGGAATTTTTGAAAACAACATTAGACAGAAGTTATTTACAAAGAAGACTTTGCGAGCGAGCGAGCAAAAAATCGACATTAATATAAAATTTCGTGAAAGATTTTGACATAATATAATATTCAGAAAATGATATCCGATATTTCATCATTTTCTCTTTCCTTTTTTGTCTTGGTGGTGTTTTTTTTTTTTTTTTTGGGGGGGGGGGGGCAAGCATCCCAAGCTCCTTCATCTGTATGCCACTGTACTAGAGAGATTCGAAAGGGTCAGAATATTTTGTCCTCGCTGCTTTACATGCTATATGGTATCCTTTAGGCGAAAACAGAAAGGGGCTCTTAATATCCATTCTTCTTGGAGAAGTTCGCAATCGCATGATGGGCGATTTTCTGCGCATTGAATAATCCAAACATAAGAATCAACGAGCAAGGATCGATGGATAATTGCTTGCTGATTTATATTTTATCCCACCTCGGGGCGGACGGTGACATTTCGAAAGGAAAAGGAGAAACAAGACAAAGAAAAGGCAAAGGAAATGAGAAATTCGTCGAACACGCGAGGCTGATATTGCGCGAATGGTTTGAAAAGGGGGAAAACGAAAAGAAACGCGAAAGAGGGCATTCGCATCCCTGGGCCCCGTCTTACAAAGAGTTTCGATTGATCCAATCAATCATAACTCTATGGAAATCCATCAGTGTCATAATTTCTTCCACAGGAAAATTGCACAATGTCCTTTGTAAACAAAAAGAAGCACAGTGAATCTTTAAAGAAAACATTTATGCATGAATATAAATCATAGCTAGAAAATATTTTGAACAGACATGCATAATAGATGTTGACACTGCTGGCCGTCCATAGTTGTGATTGATCGGATCAATCGTAACTCTTTGTAAGACGAGGCCCTGATGTGTTTGCTTGAATAGACATAATATGCATGGGTTGCAAAACAAGTATGAAAAGTTTCTTCTCTTTATTTTTCTACAAGGCATTTATCTTGTTTAACATCATTTGTTAACATCTTTTCTGCCATCACATACTTCTCCTTCTTTTTGTACCCTTTCCTGTTATTTTTACACACGAATTCAAACCCAATAGCAATGCAAAATTAACTGAATTGAAAATAAAATTTACATCAGAAACTCAATAAACTACATTAAAAGAAATTTTACCTAAAAGGACTTTTTGTTGTGCACTAACGTTGTGAAATTAGGGCAGAGCGAGGTTCACTGTGGTGATGCGCGGCATTCGGTAATTATGGCAACCGAAGTTGGAGGACATGCTCTATTGTCGAGGTTCTATGACGTCAACACAACCTTTCGCCAATCAAAAACAGGTACAAACACAGAGCCCCTTTATCCTAACTTAGACCCACAACTAAAACTAAAAAGCCCTATAGGCCTGGGTTTATTCCAATTCGTCTAATGCCAATTCATCCAATTGCCAACTCGTCCACTTCCATTTTGGTCTGCCATCAGTTCTTCCGCTATCCACATGGTCTAACTGCCAATTCGTCCACTCACCATTTCGTCTAAACACCAGTTGGTTTAAGAGCCATTTAGTCCATATATCATTTGGTCTAATTGGACTATCATAAAGTGTTAATAATTGTGCAAAATGAATGAAATTGAAAATGATATTTAGACCAACTGGATATGAGACGAAATGGTGATTAGACGAAGTGATGATTGGACCAAATGGTTGTTGGACGAAATGCTGATGGACGGAATGGTATTATACTAATTGAAATAGACCATGTGGTGAGTGGACGAGTTGGCAGTATACGAAATGGCAATTTGCATTACGGCGGTGGTTAGTCTCCAGGCACAGACCCTGATTGAAACTTTGATCAGCAAGTGTGTCTCCACGCAAAGACTAGCACATACAAAAATTGCTGTTTCAATATCATTCAGAGCAAGAGGGCCTTCAGTACACAGGGCATGAGTAGACTGCACATTCAGACCCTTAACTCGAGTGAAGGGTTTGCACAGCAGACTAGGTGGTTGTCCCATCATGGTAACGTTACAATGATAATCATCATAAGTCTTTATGAAACGTCGGGCCCCATTATTGTGCATCTAGAACAATGGTTGCCAAAGGGTAGCCGCATTTGTTGGACGGGGGGTGGGTGTTTCATAAAGCTGTTCGTAAGTTAAGAGCGACTTTAAGAACGACTGGTGGCAAATACTATATTGAATTGGCGATGGGATTTCTTTCTTCTTTTTTTGTCGATAAGAAGAAAATGCTATGCTTTGGAAAGGCTTTCTTTGTTCTTTTTCTCAACAAGACAAAAATGCTATGCCTTGGAACGGAAATTTGAGTGTAAAAATGGGGGTCCTCTCCGCGGCACATACCCACTATGCATTATATACTGAGTGCCCCCGGGGCCTGTACAACATGTACAAAGGGTCATGATTAACTAGAAGAAGAAGAGAAAATAGAAAGTGATTCCAAATCGCAGAGTAAACATGGGTAGTACAGTAAATTTAGTTCACTGGACACGTACCATTTGAAGGACCGTACCCGAAGAATCGAAAATAGACTTTCGCTTTCACAAAGGGCGACTTGAAAAGCTTTTACCTTTTCGAACTGTACTTGATTCGGTTAATATGTTTACGCGTTACTCCGTTTAGCTCATTACCCGATTTCGCTCATTCTATCAATGTTCCGCATTTCAATTATACTCGTCCCATTTCTCTCTAATTCTCTCTCTCTCTTGTCCTCTATTCGTTCACCCCCTGCGTGTGTTTCGAATACGGAATCGTGTAGTGAAAATGGGGGGGGGAAGGAGGGGGGGGGGTGAAAGAGAATTGAAGTGAATCATTATTGTGAAGTGACTGGCGAAATGTTCGGCTCGGAGGGGGGGGGGGGTGCGTGGTGGCTGAATACTCACAAAAATGGTGCATGTGCATGGTAAGATAATATAGGGCAGAGGGAAGAGAGAGAAAGGGGGAGTGGGTTGGCTTTTTGTGAGGGGGGGGGAGGAGACAGAGTCTAAAAAAAATTACAATATCATTGCTTAGTCATTTTCAACATTGTAATTTCCATGGAATTTTTACAAACATTTCGCGGAAACTCGTTATCTATATGCCAAAGTTATAACAGAATTAATTCATCTACACGAATTGATGTAAAGAAAAATCAGTAAAATATGGTAAAATCTAACTAAATATTTGCCCATCGTGTTTTGCACCTCTGATCTTAATGTCCTTAATGCTGTGCCTTCCATGCAGACATGCCAGGTAGCGCTTCATAAAAAGTTTGACAGTAATTGTTACTGACAGATGTTATAAGCTACTGCAAATCCTTGCATCTGGTTGGCTGAGAGCAAATTCGTTAGTAAAATCACTGACAAAACCTTTTATGAAACCCTCGACACCTTAATCTCTGTAAGATGCAAAATTGCGTCATTTAAGTGCACCCTGTGTGGCCTTTCGGAGTGTGCAAAAAAGGGGCACGTCAGCCATGCCACGCCCATAGCCTTCCCCCTGGTCACCCAACGATTAACGTTTCCTGATTTTCACTGACAGATTCGAGCTGAACCAATTAGATGCAACGATTTCAGTAGCTTATAACACATAATCCACGAATACCACTGCCAATTTTTGTTTGATGTAAAGCTCCCCTGATTCATGCCTCCATGTACCAGAAATGGCAGCTTGTACTTTTTTTGCAAGTTCACCACCGCCGATTCGACCGACATCACTCTTATATATATATATATATATCGCAGTCATAGCAACAACGACGACTCCAAACAGACATATTATATCAGTCAGCCTTCTTAACCTTTCTTTTTTTTTACTCGAGGACTACATTGGCTTTCGGATTTTTTTTTAGGCCTACCTACCAACATTTTACGAAAACGTCCATTTTGATGAAAAATATTTTGTGAAATTCGATCACAAAGCTCTGAAGCCACGTTCGAAACAAACAGTTTGAGATGGACGACAATTAACTACATACATCATGTGCATGCACATTATAGGTTCACATCAAAGTTAGATCGAAGCCATAATAGTGTGCATGCTTTGCGACATACATGATACTTAAACGTGCTTTGGTTTGTTTGACCCACGTATACCGTTCGGACAAAACATGTTCGAACAGGTCTGTGACATGTACTATAGTTTTTCCCTTTTCTATTTTCATTTCTTTTTAGGGGGGGGGGGGTCATGGCCACGTTGATATATCTTCCATGTTTTTCTCTTTGATGTATGATTTTTTTTATCACATCAGCCTCTAAAGAAATTTATTCCTTGTCAACATTTGTTAAAAATATTTCACCATTCTGTCTCAGCAATATATTTAACGCAAACACAGGCAAAGATGAGCTAACACACCATGTCAATCACAGACGAGTGGTATAGTAATAATATTGCCCGCGTGAACCGTGCAAACTCGTCCTATTTGCACGGCGCGGAGGAGATCGAGCAACCGTCAGTTTTTCTTTGTAGGTTTAAAAGAAAAGATGAGGAAGTTGTAAAGGGTTCAATCAATGGATCTGACAAGTTGTCAGCGTTGTATCAACTAGACCTAATGCAGAAATAAATTTAGTTACCATGCATGCGTCAGTGGATGATTTTATGAATAAATATGACGATGGAAGCAAGCGTTATATGGGAAAGAGTGATCCTAAGACCTTGGGATA
Source organism: Lytechinus variegatus (assembly GCF_018143015.1). Lineage (NCBI taxonomy): Eukaryota > Metazoa > Echinodermata > Echinoidea > Temnopleuroida > Toxopneustidae > Lytechinus > Lytechinus variegatus. The sequence goes on along the minus strand of NC_054758.1, from coordinate 13,954,545 downwards.
GGTTAGGCACCGGGGAGAGGTTTTTACGTATATATATATATTTCTTTTATTCTTCTGTTTTAATGGGGGGGGGGGGCAATTTAAGACCCACGAACGGAAAACCCTATCCACCACCTCGATGAAAAGCCCGATAAAAAGTACAGAAATGGAATCCCAAACTCCGTATCTCAAACATGATCCCAAATCCCACAGCGCATAGTGCTAATATCATGTATGTAACAATATCTATGAAATAACCAGGTTTCGGGTATGTCCGAATGATTAAATGAAATCCTGTTTAGAGTGTGCAAATCTAGGACATCTTCACAAATTCCGTGTGCGAGCAGACTACCCTTGAATCCTCATCATATGATTTAATTTTTTTTAGGACGATGCTCGCGGAAACTGTCCACTCTTCAGTGGATGTTACCACGCACCGGGCAGGGGCGTGTTTGGGGGGGGGGTCCAAAAATTGGGTACAAATGGCAAAATTTTCAGCAGCGCTTCGCGCGTCAAATTATGATAAAGAATTCTCGGAAAACTTTGGATGTTAAATAGTTTATGACAGTTTAATGGTTCTATAGTACTTTCAAATGTAATATTTGGATATTGTATATATTTTTTTCGAGTTGTCACGATTATGGGGGGGGGGGGAGCAATTTTATATTATTATTTGGCCCGCTACTCCCCCCCCCCCCGAATCACCCCAGGATCGACGCTTCTGCCCCGGGGTAGGTGTGAATGACGAAACCTAGAAATTGCACCCTCCCTAAACTCCTCCTTATTCCACAGACTCTTTCATCGCAATTTAATAACAACTCTATGTCCATGTTGTATCAATGTCATCCACTCATTGTGTACATTATGCGTCATTGTTTGTAAGACCACGCAGGAAAGTCCCGGTATGGCCGAATTACACCGGGTTTCCTTTTACTTTTCTTTAGTATCTTTAATTGAATATAATTATAATGTTTACATGACAATGATTCATGATGTACATGTCTGCTATAAATCTATGAAAATTGCTTGCATTATACTTCATGTTCTGTTGGAAATAAAAATGAATTTGAATTTGAATTCCTCCAAGTTCACAAGATCTTAAAGGGAAAAGACATATAACACACCATGGCTTGATTAGAAATACAATGTTTCGCCATTTGCGGGAAATTATAAGATTTTTAGCATGCCAAGACAGTTGGATTGATGTCAATTTCATCCATAGGGTAAAAACTGATTTACACCGTATTTACTATTTACCACCTATATATTTTGTACCTTTGTTTGATCTGATTTGAATTTATTTTTCCACTTTCGTTTACAATAACAAATCAAATATGACAATAATACATATCAATCAAGAAATAGTTACACAAAATCGAAAAATTAACAATAATTTGTCAAAAAAGATAACAAAAGTGGGGGAACCTAAATTAAAAGCAAAGCTTGTATTGCTTAGGACCCAGTGAAATAACATTTTTTATTTATACATTAACAAAAAAAATAAAAACAAATTTGTTGGTTGAAAAATACTTGATTTTGTAAGAAAAGAGAAAAAAAAAGAAAAAAAATAATAACGGTGACAATATTTATAATAGGTGACAATATTTGTTAATGGCAGATGCATTTATATTTTGCTGAAAATGTAAGATAAAATAAATGGAATGCTTAAAAAACGCAACACGCAAATAGATTTAATATTTTGTCATTTCTTGTCCCTTTCTCTTTTCTCAGTTTTCTTCCTTACCCCCCCCCCCCACCCTTATTTAACGATAACATATTGTCAACTCAGTTCAATACCACGAATCGATTACTGGGTCTAGCAATTTATGTACATATAAATTCGGGGGGGGGATATTTTGATGAGGAGGGGGAGAGGCATGCCGACCTGAATTAAGATCCAATACAAGAGCTCATCCCTCATGTTCCTGGATGGCCATTATTCTTAAAGAACTTGGCTCCATAACACAAAACTTGATGCTGTTATCAAAAATGTAAATTTGTTTTGTTGTTTTTATATATTTGTAACTTTTGTTTTTACGGACATGCTGAAAAACAGCCTTCTCGGTTTATATATAGCAAGTTTTTTTTTACCGTATTGAAATAAATAAAGCAAACAGTGATTATACGGAGTGATCAATGCAAGATCATTAATCCAGATTTATGGAGCAGCTGTTGATCGTTCGTTCGATTTTTACCATTAATTACTATCGTAATGGATGATCTCGATCGTAAATATCAATTATACGATCAATCATCCAGGTCTGTGGAGCAGGTCCATGCAAAAAAAAACCCCCCAAAAAACAGTTGTTGATAGTACGATCGATTTTTACAATTGATTACAAGTCGTGATAGATGCTGATCAATTCTACGATCAATCGTCCAGGTCTGTGGAGCAGCGGGACCCTTTTGGCTATTTCAATCATTCTCGTAGAATGGCGAGGGGTCCGATCGTTTCATCGAGATTTCATTACGAGCGAGCACAGTGAGATCACGTTTGTGTATACAATGCGTCACCTTCTCAGACAAGCTCTTTTGACATGCATACGATATTCACATAGTATGAAACACGATGTCCCCCCTTCTATTACAACTCCTCTTCACCGAGTTTGAGATGGGGGGGGGGGGGGGGGGCTACAGGGACCACGGAACCAGGGGATGCTGAGGAAGGTAGAGGTCATAGAAATCCCAAAACATGTCAGGTAAGTTCATATCTAATGACGAAGTAAATATTCAAGATTTTGGAATTTCGATTTTTATTAAAAGAAATAAACCATATCAGTTAACGTGTAAAAATGAATCTTATACTTTTTTTGCATAGTCAGCTCTTTCTACTTTCAGCTCAGCCTTTTCAAAATCGTTCGCGGCTCCTGCTGGCCTGTGGTATTTGGGCAGGGGGCGGCGACAGGGTATTTTAATGGGGGGGGGGGGGGTGGACGCGTAAAATGACCAATACATTAATGTTAATACATTTTCGGGGGGGGGGGGTCCGTTGAAGAGGTCTTAATATTGAGGTCTATTCTGCAGTTCTGCTATTCGAAATCTTACAAGAATCATAATTTTATATAATGGAACACTGTCTAAAGTTCTCGCGAGTGCCCTTGCAAGAAAACATTGCACGTACTGCTCCTTCGCATTTAAGCACTATGCTGAACTTTTGGCAACCTCTTAATGCTATTATATAGCTTGTAGAATTTTCTATTGCGTGTTATGATTTCATCACGATTTATGATGTAAACTGCGGGACCGGTGCGATTTTCACACGAATGCGATTTAAACCCAAAAGGCCGTGTAATCTGAAAATTTTGTTCAAACGCAAGCAGTCATCCGAGAAGCTTTTTTTTGGCTCCCTAAAATCTTTGGATGGAATGTTAGTATCTTCTAAAAGCTGTTTTACCCCCTACCCACACCAACCATGGAGAAAATGTTACTAAACATGTATATCACTATATACTGTTAAAAATTTGCAAGTCGTTTTATCATATACAGTGAGCCAAACATTGAGAGGGGCACAATTAACATATGTCAAATGGGATTTTTTTTTTTAAATGAAAATTTAATTTTGGGGATTGATTTTGACATAATTTTTTTTTATATATTCTATTGTTTAGTCCTTTTTTCTTTCCTTTCTCTATTCCTTTGGTTTTTCTTGATCTTGAAACTACTTTTTTTTTGGGGGGGGGCATGGGAGCGAATAACACCAATAATTTACAAATTGTCACAAACGGGTGAAGTAGGAGGTAAAGGAGGGAAAGAATGGGGGAAGAGAGAAAAATAGTTCTAATACAACAAGGAGATGTCTAGGCTGTGTGATTATATATTATGATAACCCAATTTAGAAAAAAAATATACAGATATGCGATCTTAGTCACAAACGGGTAAAGAAGGAGTTATATAATGTAAAGAATGGGGAAAAGGAGAAAGAAGAGTACTAGAATACCAAGGAGATGTCCAGGCTGTGTAATTCTATATTATGATAACCCAATTGAAAAAAATATACTGATATTCGATCTTAGATGTATAGAATTCATTGTTCCATTAAAACGTCTATTTGAAAGCAAAGATGAATATTCCCTTTATGAGAACGAGGTGAAAGGCTTGCATATCCCACAGGGCGCCCCTCCCATAATAATTATGAAATCTTCACCTACGACATAACGACTGGGGGCGACATTCTACGGGGCTTCAATTTCCTGCTATCGATCGCAATGTTTTGATAGCAGAATCACACGCACGCGCGTTCCCGCACTTTCGTACTGCAGCCATCGTCTGCTCAATTTCTTCAGCCTCGCACACGTTGACTTCATTTCATAATAAACTAGAAAACGCAAAGTGCATCCAGGTACCTCATTGTTCGACACTTCTGAAGCATGTACAGTTGACTTGCTCTCCCCTTTTGTGAATATTCATTGATATGGAATATAATCTTGACATTTATCGCCATGCGGCTGACGATGGATTTGTAATCGCAGCGCGCGATAATTGCCCCGTCTGATTTTTATTGTCAGGAGTCGAGTTTTGCCAGTCATGCAGCTTTTAACCGGGATCCAAACGTCAGATCATGATGGAGATAAAGAGCTTGTTCTGATATTTCTTAGGGATAAATGGCATACATATTATTTTCTTCGACTGTATCAAGTGTGATATTCGAAAGGTAAGACTCATGATCTCTATTAGACTCTTGTGTTTCATTGACGATTGTGTCTTTTAGTGAAGATCGTAAAGATTGTCTGATGGGATGAGGTGTCGCCAACATCATTGTGATCTCCCTGGTAACTTCACACTTCCTGTCATTTAATGTTGCTGTCATATATTAATGTAATTGCCTCCAATGACATAAAGAAGTATAAAGTGGAAAGAAATAACCATACTTGCACTTGCGCACACATGAGGGGTTTCGGGGGCCATATTGACCCCCTCCCCCAAAAAATCACGACCAAGGGGAAAAAGGGAAGAAAAAGACAGACGAAGAAAGAGAGTGAAGTAATTATATTATTTCATGAATATTATTGCAATGCTCGCACATAATTAGATTGTTGTATAAATAATTGCCTGCTCGCCTCGCTCGCTCACTCGCAGTTATTATGGATTTGACATTTTTCCCATACGTAATGTCCTCCCAGCCCTCGATATTGGGTCATTACGCCACAATAGATCTGTAATGTGTAGACCAATGGCGAATGAGGGAGTGAGATAGTTGTTGTGTGTTGCTGTTGCTGTCCCCCCCCCCCCCGAAAAGAAAGAATACAAAATGAAGCTCCACCAACTGAGAAAAAAAATTAAAAAGGAACAGGTGAGGAAAGGAAATCAAAGGGAAAGGGTTGAAATCATAATCAGTCTCTTGGATCCTCTAGATTTTAGTTCATTTATTAAAGAAAAGTTTCATTTTTGCATGCTCACGACTTGGGGACTACATGTATTTAAAAAGTGTTCCTCGTAAGCCATGCCATGTTTCATCATTCATTACGCAACTATTATGTTAAAATTCTATGGGATCAGTTTCTTCTTCTCCCCCCCCCTCCACCACCACCAGGCGTCTCCAATCTTCCATCTCTGTCATCTCCATGCTGTTGAAAAGTTCGCATCCAGGGCAGCACATCCGAGCTGTATTCCGTTTTCTTGGCTGCCCTTCGAAATGACTATGAATCAAAATTAACGCGCTTCATCGTGTTCAGACCTTAGTATGATGTCGTGGGGTCGGTGATGATCGGTTACCGGAGGGGGGGGGGGGTGAAATAAACTCAACCAATGCTTCAGATTTAAGTTGGAAAAGCAAGAAAGGTGTCGAAGATGGTGGGTGGATGAAGGTATAAGCATGGCAGGTACCAACTGAGTATGCTATTCTTTCATGTATTTTGCTTACGATAAGTGCCCGTGTATTATTTGTTTTATGAGTTATGTCTATTTTCTGTTTTTATTACGTAAATGTCACTTGTAATTTGATCAATTTTTTTGTATGGTTTTATGTATTTATTGTGAGTTTATGTTTTGTTCTATTTGATAAGTGCAGAAACGCATGCTAAAACATAATGTATCAACCTCCCCCTCCCCCATCTCCTCATTGAGTTCTCCCCCTCCCTTCCTTCCTTCCTTCCTCCCCCACCCCCTCTCACTCTCAATCTACCTCCCTCCCTCTAACCCCTTCCCATCCCTATCACCTCTCATCCTCTCTCTCTACCTACCCCTTCTCTCTCTCGATCTCTCCATCTCTCCCACACCCTCTCCCTCCCTCCCTACCCCTTCCCTCCTTCCTTCCCCTTTCTCCCTTCCCCTCCCCTCCCTCCCTCCACCCCCCTTTCACTCCCCTCCTACCACCTCACCCTTTTCAGTGAATGTATGCCGTCACTTCTGAATAATATTCATATTTCCTTTCATTAATTCCTAGTTCCCCTTTCCATATTACTTTATACACTGGTGCATATTACTATTGTGGGATTCAATTTATTGCGAAAGTTAACCATACAATAATTGACCAACTGAAACGGAAACAGAAGTAAAATGGAAAATGATAGCTGGATAATACACAGGAAGTATTCGCTTAATTATGTGTACTGATAATTCCGTTTTATCGCAGAGATAAAGCTTGGATTAAATGAATTTGATTATGTTTCTGTCTCTCTTTGGACGGATCGTAGGACGTAACACTGAATGGAGCTCAAATAATGAAATTAGATCATGGATTCATTAATCGTGTTGTTGTCGGGTTTTATATTCCATTGTTATTATTAGGGGCATGGTTAACCTATTATTTTGCAGTCATATTCATTTACGAGAAATATTTGATTTTAGGACAAGAAAAAAGTATTTTAGTACTATTCCCCATTGAAGTAACCAGGAAGTTCCCACGGAACAGAGTTTAAAAATAAAAAAAATCTGCTTAAAAGATTGACCCGGTGCAAAATAAAAATGCAAAGTTAGGATTCGTGGGTTGAGGTTTTTGAAATCAGGATTAATGTCTGTGACGCCACCGCCGCAACCCGCGAGAAATCGTAGCGTTCGAGCGCGGAGATCGAGAACAATTCTTTCATTCTCTTTCTTTCTATTTTCTATTTCTTTCTTTCCAAGGAAACTTTCTAAACCCCCAGTGAAGAGGTTTTCCACCAGATAAACCCACGTCTCGAACATGTCGAAACCCTAGATATAAAAAAGGAACTACTATAGAAAACTGCATATTTTCACCAGTGAAAATAAACAAAATGCAACAATAATCAACTGTTGCACTTTTTACGATAGCAGTTAATCGGTAGATGTCATTTCGCAATCCTTTTTGTTTATAGACATTTAAAAAAAAATCTCTTTATCAAAGTAAGTGAAACATAAATCTCCATATTGTAATAACGTGACAGATCCGCATTCTCGCAACTGGGAACTCTTTCTTAATTAATATTGCGTGAAGCTTTACTGTGTCATGTAAGGTCAGTAGAGCAAATATTACGTTAAGAGGACATTGTTTAGATTTATTGTAAATTGTCTTGCCTTGTTGGTCAAATCAAGTGATAAATCAAACAGACAAATGAAGCACTTACCCATGAACAAGAAAAGGAAAACAAACAATCAAGCATTATAAGCGTATGCATCCACTTGTATCATGGAGTGAAGTTACTATCAGCCAATCAGATTGAAGGAATTTAGTAGCTTTTAACTGCTAGTGTTAATTTGTTACTGTATCAAGCTTTGTGATACCGACCCGGTCGCGACCCCTAATTGTCTTTCATCTAGCTTCAACTTTTTAACAACGATAATTCGTATTTGGTAAATGAATGTTATTTTCTGTATTTTCTTTTCGTGTGAAATGTTATCGAAAATGAGAATTTGTGTGAATTGACTAGTCTTACTGTCACTTTGGTTACAAATTCAATAATATAACGATGTGGTATCCTATAGGGTGACATGACATTTGCTCCAAGGTCATGAAGGTCTGTTTCGTCTATTAAGGCAACCGCACACTTTACAACTGGTTTGCGACCCAATTTTAGAATAAAATGTAGTAGATTTTGATGCTAATATTGAAACTTGGAATATCTTACTGTGTAATGATCTAAATCATCGTACGAATACCTATGATCAAATTTGTGTATCATCTTTCTTAGCATAAAAGCGAATCTAATATCTAGTCGTAATGACAGCAGTCGTACGATTGGCAGCGATTTGAAACTAATTTAGACTTTACTCCAAAATAAGGGCTTGCAATTTTTTAAAATGGTTATAATATTATAATTTCTATTAATTTTAACCTCAAAACAAAGTGATATGTTCCATTCACATCTTCAGAAAATGAGCAAAATGCGATTTGTTCCAAAATCGGGTCGCAGACCAGTCGTGAGGTGTGCGGTCGCCTTAAGATGCAGGGTTAGCGTTGCAATATGGTTTCGTGTTCGGTTTAGCATGCTTAGGGTTGGGTTTATGGTAGGCAATAGTATTAAATCGAGGGTTTAAATTAGTCATTCGATTAGTATGTGGAATCTTTATAGTGGAGCAATTGTCGCCCGAGCAAATTTCATGGAACCTTTTGTTTTCATCCTCAATGCAAACTAGTGTTTGTGTATTTTCCATTTTCCATGGATGTGTGTACCTGCAAACAATTATACTGTTACATCGGTAATCACTGCATCCACGCAGTGGCTACGATTATTATTGGTCATCATTTGGCCATCATGTTCCACTTATCTCGACTCTAAACAGAAAGAAGAAGAAATAGCGATATCATAACACCCAGGCTTAAACGGAGAAATTATCATTCATTTTGGAACGGAAACGAATCGGTTTTCAACAAAGGACGAGCTTAATTTCTTCATTTCCTCTTTAGTTGGATAGCGGGGTTGGTGATGAGAAAGAAGTGACTGGGGCGAAGCAATGGAAGGAGATGCCGATGGGATAAAAAGGAAAAAGAAGGGCGGAAAAATGAAAGAAAGCTGAAATGAGATAGGATATTTTGTGGAAGAAGCTGAGAGTCATTTTGAGTAGGATTGTCACCGCGTCCACGACTCAACATTGACTAAAAATACTCATGAGTTAATGTGAATAATGTTTTTTAATGTATTTGAAGGTTTACCCCGTCTGTGTGATCATGATTTGGATATGCCAGTCACGTTTACTCATCAATATTGAACGCTTATATTGCTTGTTTATAATTCCCGACACGCCGTTTCCCTCCAGCGATTTCGCGCCAAAATTACGTCTTAATTTCGTAATTTTACACGTATTCAGTGATTGATTATCCGATTGTTATTTTCCAATCGACAGGTAGTGAAATGCTAATCGTTATCTTTTGCAGTTTTGAGACTCATGAGTTCTTAGCTAGTCTCAAAACAGACGCGATTCCGTTTTGTCGAGGCTATAAGATTGCAAAATTTAAAAAGAAGCTTATATCAAATTTGAATTTTAAAGGAGAATGAAACCATTGGAACAAGATAGCTTGTGTGAAAACAGAAAAATCAAAGAAACAGATCAACAAAGGTTTGAGAAAAATCGGACAAATAATGAGAAAGTTATGAGCATCTGAATATTGCGATCACTAATGCTAAATTGGCAATGCGACAAAGATGTGTGATGTCACTTGTGAACAACTCTCCCATTACTTTAGTATATATTTCACTTGAATTGCCTCTTTTATCACATCTATCCATAGATCATAATGTTCTTTCTACATGAAGGCATGTAATACATATTTTTTAAGAATACATCATGGATAAAGAGTTTGCATCATCATAAGAAAAAGCAAAAAGAGACATTTGAGGGTATTTTATAGTCCACCAAAGGGAAAGTTGTTCATCAGTGACATCACACATCCTTGTCGCACTGCCAATGGGAAGATCTCCATAGCATTAGTGATTGCAATATTTAAATGCTCATAACTTTCTCACTATTTGTCCGATTTTTCTCAAACTTTCTTTTATTCTTATTCTTTGATTTTTCTGTTTCTACACAGGCCTAATTGTTCCAAAGGTTTCATTTCAATTGGAATGTCCACCAAACTGCGGTTTATCTCTCGCCCCCCTTTTTTTTTAATAATCTCAGGGCATATTGTTATGTTATCATGGACCCTACTCAGTTCCAATACGCCCCTAAATTGTTCATCATATTTTTTGCACACTTTTCCTTTGTATTTCTTAAGTCTTCTCCCCCCACAATCCTCCCAATCTTTTTCTTTTTAGTTTCCCCATTTCATTGTTATGTTCTCTTTTCACGTTCTTATTGATTATGATTGTATAATTTGCATTATGAGATTATGTTTTTTTTATCGAAATGAAATAAATTAGTGAATTGATGGATGAATTATTGAATAATGAATGAATAAACTAAATAAATAAATGAATGAAGAATAAATAAATAAACAAATAAATAAATAAAAATAAGTAGATAAATAGATAGATTAAAAAATAAATGAATAAATAAATGAATAATAGTATAGATAGATGAAAAAATAAATAAATAAAAAAAATAGATAAATAAGAAAGTACATAAATAAATAAATAATAAATGAATAATGAAAATATTATAGGGCTACCAGGCTAGGAACCTGAAGGGTGAAGGATATCGATGTATTAATATTTGAATTAATAGTAAGTTGTCAAAGTACAGTCTATGTTTGTTGAATATTTATTTTCAGTCAGATGTGCAGACAATTCTGATTTCAAGATATCTAAAGAACGTTGGTTTTTAATTTCCGTTGACAGGGTTTTTTCTACCATCAATCAAAGCGGAAATTCCCTGGGTGTTTTGAGCTCAAAAGCATGGAATTTTGGGGCAATATTTGCAAAAGCCTGGCAGGGGAATATTCGCACTTTATCAGGGAGAAAAGCAAGAGGAAAAGAAAACATCCTTGTGAAAATAATAGAATACATAACAAAGCGTTGACCTGCTATTGTTGATGTCTGCTTTACTTGTCAGTGGCATATCTTTGGGGAGGGGCAAGGGGGCAGGTGTCCCAGTTATTACTTTCAAGGGACGCAAAGAGGCAAAGCAAGCGGCCAAAAATATCAATAATTTGAAAGAAAAACTGAGGGTTTATTTCACGAATACCATTGAAGAAACTACCCTCAATAGTTGGGACGGGTGCTGTTTTATGTCTGTCCTAACCCCCCCCCCCCTGATTCGCCATGGTCATTGAGACAATAGGAATATTAAAGATTGTCCAACTTTATTGCAACGTAAAGACAAGTTTGGAAAAAACTCAACATGAACGAAAGAAATAGTGCCTATTTGAAATACATATCAAAATAATACAGCAAATTCTTAACATGCCCATTATTATTTGTTTGCTCGTTGAATAAATATTTTTTATTCTATATCTTGTGGTAATCAACCACTCTTGACACGAAAAGATTTTTGATTTTAGAAATAAAATTTAAAAAGTACTATCAAAAATGTATCGACAGTACTCAAACAATTTATACTCAAGAGATTTCATCATACAGGGGTAAACTACCTCTATGATTTTCATCGACTAGGTCATGAAGAGGCTGAAAACGCTCGGTCTGTATATCCATATTTGGATATCAACATAATAACCCTCATCATGGAACAGATTAATGAACAAAATTCCATTTTACTCTATAACGGTTAGGTCACATCAACAAAACCGACTCCAGACCGATCGAAGCTATTACGTCATTACCAATGAAATACCATCGGTCGGTTTGGAGTCGGTTATCTTGATGTGACTAACACTGTGCTGCAGTCACACCACGGAAACCGATTCCAGCCCGATCAAAGCTATTACGTTATTACCAATAAAATACCATCAGTCGATTTGGAGTTGGATATCTTGATGAGACCACACTGTGCTGCAGTCACATACGGAAACCGACTCCAGCCGATCAAAGCTATTACGTTATTACCAATGACATTAAATCGGTCGGTTTTTTGTCGGTTTCGATTACAGTCACACCAACGAAACCGACTCCAGCCCGATCAAAGCTATTACGTTATTACCAATGACATTAAATCGGTCGGTTTAGAGTCGGTTTCGTTGGTATGACTGTAACATTGTGCTTTGTACTGATAAAGATGATATACGCTGGTATGATATGACAAACAAACGATAGTAAACAAAATAATGCAAACAAAATAACATTCATTTTATCTGTACGATAAGGCGAGTTTGAGGGGAACGATATGGATTCTCTTTGTTCGACCATCCGGACATTTGGGAGTGTTACATGAAGCACCCTGTCAGTGATTTTCACTGGCTAATTTGCTCAGTAGCTTATAACATTTGTCAGTGAAAATAACTGATTATCAGTTTCGTGAAATGCTCCCTCGGTTCGATCATCATGACCATAATAATGATAATAATAATGATAATAATAGCAACAACAACTATATAACAATAATGATAATAATAATAATAGTAATAATAATAATACTAATAATAATAAATGTGATTTGAAGTGCGCCAAATCCACTCTGCAGAATGCCCAAGGCCATTTCGGTACAGTGCTGTCAGGGGGAGTGTTTCATAAAATAAATAATGATTTTAACTGATTAATTTGCTCTTAGCTAATCAGATGCAAGGATTCGGTAGCTTATACCAGTAATTAGCGAAATATCACTGATTGGTTGTTTCATGAACCGATGGGGAAGAGAGGGAGGGGGGGGGGGGGTGATGTTATTGAACGGACCAATAGTTCCGTTATCATTTTTTTCTTGGTATTAAAGAGAAAGAGATGAGTGGATCGGGATCGAGATTGAAAGGCAAAGCACAATATTTTTAAAATAATTCAAGACATGCTTTGTAATTCATTAACTAAATGCATTTTATTCCCTGCATAGCCTGCAACAAACCGCGTTGAGCTATTTCTACCATCAGAGCATGAAGCTACCTCCATGATCAAAGAAATGAAATAATGAAAACGAGGAAGAAGAGAAAAGCTTTAAAAAATAGCGATATAGATATCTTGCGGATGTTTAAATACACAAACATCATCATGAAATTCCTCAAACAGCAACGATATGAAACAGAGCGAAACAGGACTACACGAGCTGTAAGAAAATAAGAAAAATGAAAGAAATCTAATACATTTCAATTCAATCACCCGAATGAACAACCTGGGGATTAATGCAGATCGGGAATTCAAATTTCCCTAATTGAATCCTGAATGATTGTGTAGCTGGCTGGCTATTCTTAGGAGAGATGAAAATTTTCGATGTATCAAGTTCTTGAGCTCCCCTCTCTCTCTCAAAAAAAACGGTGTAGCGGCGGATTTGCGAACAACGACTTGACAGGCTTTTCAACCTCAAATCGAATGGCCTATTTGAAACATCGATTTGTCCCGTTACAAATGTAGGTGACTGAACTTTCGGGGTTTGGACTTTTTTTAGGCATCTCCTCCGCAACAGAGACTACAGAGTTGATTGGTGTGCAAGTTGTGAAACTTATGAAAGAAAAGTGACGTATGAAGAGTTAACTCTTAACCCTTTGCATGCCACGGACACATTTTCGTGCATTTTGTACTTATTATCGATACAATATTGATTATTCATTCTTTTTAATGTTGGAATTACAGGCTTTGCAAAACAGCAACACTGCTTGCATTCTGTCTGTAGAATAACTTCCAATCATTCACTCTAAGCAAGGCTTTTATCTCAAATGTGAAACAGAAAATCGAATTAATTCGATACAAATCAATGTGGTATGTAAAGAGTTAATATGCCACATTTATTTGCATTTGAAAAATAATGCTTTTTCTTTTTTTTAAACCTTAGGTAATATGAAAAAGCCTAACTTCATGTCAGTGACTGAACATTAATCCACAACACAGTGAAACTAGTATTGTTCTTCTTGCAAAGCCTGTACTGCATGCAAGCATTTAGGAGAAAATGAATTATTACGATTGTATAGTTAATATGTATACGACTGCACTAAAATGTGTCAGTGGCTAGGGCTCTATATTACAAGTGTAAATGTTGGAAGTGTCGATTCTCTTTATCGTAGGATGTATTAGGCGCTGATCGTGAGGGGGGGGGGGGGTGCAGTGAGCGTCGCCCTCCCCCGAACCCCCTTTCCAGTAGTGTTGATAACGCCCCCTTTTTACTAGTCATTTTCATGCCCCCCTCTCTCTCTCTAGTCAATCATGAATCCATTCTCTGGATGTTTAACCATATTAATACCACAGATTGAAACACATGAATGCTTGATGAAATAACAGGCTAGGTGCGGGAGTAGTTCTCATTCGGGAAATACATCAATGCTTCCAGCCTTCTCGGTCCCACACCTAACGCAAGACTGTCCGTTTTCATTAGATCTAAACCCTTCTTCAGCTATGGCTTGGTAATCAGTTTAATGTCTTTCGAAGAATACATTTTAATTAGACGACTCGTCTGGTTGAATAACGAACAATCAAATCACTCTGATGCCTTGTTTTCGCGAGGATACACGATTTTTAGGTCACATTAATTTTGTGTCCCTAAAGGTGGGGGCAACCTGACAACAAGAAGGGCAACGGATTTTTTTACATATAGCATTCTATGTTTTCCCCATTTCCTTCCTATTTCAAGGCGAGGGTCCAAATTGTTTTCATCAATATTTTCTGACAAGCAAAACTAAAGGAGGAGGGGTTTCACTTGACAACAATGATAGAGGGGAAAGTACATTTTACACACTTTACTACATGGTCTTTTCCACCCCCCCCCCATTTTTCCGGGGGGGGGGGGGAGGGGTGACACGGCACGGCTTTTGAATTCGTGTAGGTTGACCAGTAGAAATGGGCATCTTCTAAAAATGCCTTTGTAACATTGACGAACCTTTCAATGTTGCCGACATAAAATTATATCGGTGAACCCCCTCCCCTTTAGTTGGAAAGCATTGGTCTGTGGATAGCTATTTTCAGTCATTGAGGGCGACAGTTTGTAATGTCTAGACTCTAATCCATCTTGAAATTCGTATGTCAATTACTCTGAATTGTCGGGCAAGATTTTGATTCAACATGCTCTGAATTTATGTGAATGGCCCTATATCAGATTTAGGTGGAACCAATTTATGAGACGGTGGATTGAATGACCCGCAAAATAATTTGATGTAGGGTACACAGCCCTAGAGAGGAGTTTGCATCACGTTCACAAAATCCATTGAAGTAATGAAATTGGCTGTTGACAACAACGAGAGATCGTCGTGCGATGATTTCTGAGATGTGGTATTATCCTGTCTTTAGATTAAATGCGGGGCTTCGACAGGAAAAAAGACAGAATGAATGAGTAGAATGAATAAAGGAAGAGGAAACAGGAGAAAACAAACATAAAGGACAAGAAGAAGATAAAAGGAAAAATGATAAGAAAAGAAAGAGGAAAAGAAAAGGGAGGGCAAAAAAAAGATGAAATAAAATAAAATTAAGGTATTGATTGTGTAGAGGAATTAGGAGAGAAAAAAGAAAATGAAAAAAGAGTTATGATTATGAATGAATTTGAAATTTTCAAATTGATTCATTCTTGGAAATTTGTAACACATCTTATCACCATCGAAGCTTTTAAAATGGTGTTTCTTTTTTCCCATTAAAATTATTTTAGAAACGCAGTTGAAACGAAACGCCGTTATCAAAGACTTCGTTTCAACCGTGCTTTGATTAATCTTCAAGTAATTACTTTTTGACAATAGGCCATTTATTTTTTCATTTCCCCCGCACACTTTACTTTTACTTGCGAATCTTCTGTTTATAGTAATGTGTGCATATTTGGGGATTATATTCTTTTAAACAGTCTGAGTTTGTTAGAAAAAATGAGTAAATGCACAAGCGTGGATTGGATTAGAAGCGTGGGCGTGGCGCTGAAAGTGAAAAAAAAAAAACAATTAAATAGCTGTCATCGTAAAGCTACAATAAAGTTGCAATCAAACTACCCAATCACCCTAGTTGCTCCCACACCCTATATAGCCCCCCCCCCCGTAGAAAGAATGGAAAATGTAGAAAATAGATGAGACAAAATATAAATTGGAAATCCTCAGAGAGATCCTTGAATATTACACGCCTTCATTACAAATGAACAAATAAGACGATTGACATGATGGAAATTGAAATGGAATGAAAGAGGAGGAGGATGAAGGAGATGGGATTAAGCGAAGACATGATTTAGGAATGCCTGGGATTAAATGAGCATTACTTTGATCCGATTGAAATTGCATACTCGATTCATAATACTTTGAAATAGTTTGCATTGCAGCATTATTTCATCGAATGCTCTTGATGGGTATATTCGTCAAAGAACATCATCTGACATTAAGGGGCTTTCTGTTCGAGATAGGAGCTTGGAGGACATAAACCCTTAGGAGAAATGGAAAAACATTCGAACTTATTTTGAGCAAGCCAACACCTTTTTCCCTGGAAACAATTCATGAAATAACATGATGGATGAAAATATCCATGAGAGCGTTTCAGCAAGATTTTTGTCCAGCATGTTTACAGCTTTTACAACTTTCCTTGAGTCTGATTGTCTTGGAAGAACTTGTTCTATGTTAACTAACTGTCGGATAAAATGGGACTTGTCAGATAAAATGTCGGATAATTCCTTTCATGAAACGCTTCACTGTTTTATCCGACAGTGACAGCGCTTCTTAGCCAATCAAAATCAAGGAAAGTTGACAGGTCTGACAGCTTGATGACAAACGTTTTACGGATATGGCCCAGACAAAATCTGTCCACTTTGATCGAAGAATGGACGCTGTTTTGTCATATAGTAATGTCATGATAAACTTTGAGATAGATCCTGTTCATATTCCTAGTTCATGCGCTGGAGGATTGCAAGGATTCACACTTTTTGTCTCACCTGCATAGCAGAGTGAGACTATAGGCGCCGCTTTTCCGACGGCGGCGGCGGCGTCAACATCAAATCTTAACCTGAGGTTAAGTTTTTGAAATGACATCATAACGTAGAAAGTATATGGACCTAGTTCATGAAACTTGGCCATAAGGTTAATCAAGTATTACTGAACATCCTATTAGAGTTTCATGTCACATGACCAAGGTCAAAGGTCATTTAGGGTCAATGAACTTTGGCCGAATTGGGGATATCTGTTGAATTCCCATCATAACTTTGAAAGTTTATGGATCTGATTCATGAAACTTGGACATAATAGTAACCAAGCATCACTGAACATTTTGTGCAAGTTTCAGGTCTCATGATTAAGGTCAAAGGTCATTTAGGGTCAATGAACTTTGGCCGAATTGTGGGTATCTGTTGAATTACCATCATAACTTTGAAAGTTTATTGATCTAGTTCATTAAACTTGGACATTAAAGTAATCAAGTATCACTGAACATCCTGTGCGCGTTTCAGGTCACATGACCAAGGCCAAAGGTCAATGAACTTTGGCTGAATTGGGTTATCTGTTGAATTACCATCATAACTTTGAAAGTTTATGGATCTGATTCATGAAACTTGTACATAAGAGTAATCAAGTATCACTGAACATCCTGTGCGAGTTTCAGGTCACATGATCAAGGTCAAAGGTCATGTAAGGTCAATGAACTTTGGCCATGTTGTTTTTTTTTTGTTGAATAACCATCATATCTCTGTAAGTTTACTGGTCTAGTTCATAAAAAGTGGACATAAGAGTAACCATGTATCACTAAACATCTTGTGCGAGTTAGAGTAGTTTTCAAAGTCAGCACTGCTGCTATATTGAACTGCGTGATGCAGGTGAGACGGCCAGAGGCATTCCACTTGTTAAGTTAACTATACGTACTGTCCCGTAACGAAAACCACCGTTCGGAATATTATATTCTAGCGTGCTGGCGTTCCCCAAGGATTCTTTAAACACCCGCCACTCTTCTTCACCTTGAACCCTAATCCTCACAATCTTCTTTACTGGAGGAAAATTGCGAGGGAGATAGTATTTTATCAGTCAAAGTAGGCGTTTATTGAGCGGAGGGCAGGTTCGGTGTAAGAGTGTGATACAGTGTTTACACTTTGTGTCGATAGTATATGACTTATGCTCTTGGTCTGTCACTCGAATGCCCCACCTGCATGGGTTGAGTGCAGTACAATGTGAATACATTCTTGCTGAATGATATGAACGGTTTGGCGTAGGACTTTATTTGTAGAAACAGATGGTTATTGTTGAAGAGGTGGCGTTTCGATTTGCGAGTGTGTGTGTGTTTGTGCGTGTGTGTGTGTGGGTGTGTGTGGACGTGGGGGCAGGTTTGAATGACCCCCTTGGCATGTCACTCAAGCAAAACAACCTCGACTGTAAGGATTCGACTTTCGGGATCTCAAGGGGTTGAAGAGAATACTGAATCGGGGCTTGAAGGACCGACTTTTCAAGATCTCTCTGCGAAGACCACTTAAAATGGTAAACTGGTGTACCCAAGAGAGTTGACGATGAAATCGAAGAGAATTTAAAGGCAAGTTCGAGTTCTGGCGGGTGTTTCACAAAGATTTAAGTATGACTTTGGTCGCACTTAAATGTCGACGCGTACATGATATGCAACGCGCAATCTTATTGATCAATACGCAGGAGTGCGCTTCCCTTGGCATGATCTGACCAATGCTGTCACGCCTTTTATACTGCGCGCAACAAGACATTTAAGTGCGACTCTAAGTCATACTTAAATCTTTGTGAAACACCCCCCTGGTATCGAAATCTATTTCCGATAGGACATGGTTGGAAGCAATCCTAAAGCGTTTATCATACGCCAGAATGCTTATTTTCGAATAAAAACAAACGTTTAATAAAATGATTCAGGTTGCTTGAGATTATATATTCATTTCATCAGCACGTGCTTTTCTTAGTATATAGCTAACACATGAACAAAATGTGGGACCACACTGTAAATGGACGGTCATTTTTTATCTTCCTTTGCTCACTACTCTGTAATTAATTTTCCTGCAAAAAAAACTCGTCTGGCAGATATCTTTATTCATGGTTTCTTATTTTTATAATTCTGTGTAAGTTTTGTTCAACTCTGCGAGCATTGTATTTTCTGTTGGTACAAATAGGTATACTCATACCAGAGTTTGTCTTTAAAACGGCATTGAACTTGCACATCATTGCGATTTTATAGTGAGGTTTGAAAACGGAGTAAGTGTTAAAATGTGGGGGTTGAGTGGGTGACACCGAGTTCGAATTTTTATTCCGATATTGACTTCAAAGTGGCTTTGACTCCTTGAGTGAGTTATATTTCACTGTCCTCTTTTCGTGTGTTTTCTCTCGTTGATGTTGAAAGATACATTGTGTAGAGCATTGGCATGCAGATGAGGAGGGGTTTGGGGCAGAGGGTACCCCCCCCCCCTAAAAAAAGAAGTTCCATGACCAAGAAAAAAGAAAGAAAATGAAAATATATTAGATATTATATTCTGTTAATTACGTCTAAATTTATCATTTTTTGGTTATGTTTAAAGGTATTTTGCCCCAATATGCATACGTGATCTTATGCTCCCCATTTTCGTTTTTGCTTTTGTTTTTTACTCATTATGCCAGTGGTGTAGAGGTGTCACAAATATGTAGAGAAAGAGAGAGAGTCGAATGGTCCAAAAACTCGTCTCTAAGAACGAGAAAATTAAGGGTTCGATTCATGTCACCAGGTCACATCTCTTGTGCTCTTGGACGAGGCCCTTTATGGGTATTACTAGTATTCCTTTATCATAGTACATGAAATAATTCGTGTTTTACTAGTGTCTTTACACACACAAACTCAGAAATAGGGGTTGGGATAGTTTCATTACCCTAATGAGTGCAGATAAATGTAATTGCGCTCATCTATGCACATTTAAGGATTTAGTTGGCGACATTGAGCTCCCTTATATGCTGCAGAGACCAACCATGTAAAAAAGTGCAAATTTGAACCTTTCTCAGCGTCAAGTATTTTTGACCTTAAGGGGTGCAATGTTGCCCCTTTTATGATGCAAACAAGCAATTCTTGGTGCAAATAATAGTAAAACAGTGAGTATATGCACCTTTTCCTCCTAGGGTGCACAATTGCACAAAAAATAAATGATACCAGTGTTACTTCTAGGTTACAAACTTGAACTTTTATTTCTTATGCCCGTATTCTGAAGTCGGAATTAACTTTAACTCAGGTTTAAAATTGTGGTTTAAGTATGAATAGCCAATCGTTATATAAATCACTAACAGTAGGGATACCATATTTCAACTCATTTGGCTTATTGTGTATGGAATATAAATAGATGATTGTCTTCACCATCGATGAATTAGGAAAGAACACAGTAAACATAAGAAACATACAACTTAATGAAAAAAAATTGACACTTTTGGCTTCCCATAATTTTAGCACCTAGGCAACGGTATAAGTTTAACCTGACTTGAGAATACGGGCCTTAGTGTGCATGACAGAGGAATTACTTTTTAGACTGGTGCATTTGTTTTACAGTGTAAACCAATACCCAAACTGACAGTATGCTATCATCAGTAATAGGACGTACTCCTCCCATGTTGTTACTGGCACATAGCCACGTATTATTAATAGTTCAATGACATACGGGTGGATCATCCAAATGCACCACCAACTAAAAGCTTAAAGGAGAATGAAACCTTTGGAACAAGATAGCTTGTGTGAAAACAGAAAAATCAACGAAAGTTTGAGAAAAATCGGACAAATAATGGGAAAGTTATGAGCTTTTGAATATTGCGATCACTTATGCTATGGAGATCTTCAAATTGGCAATGCGACAAAGATGTGTGATGTCACTTGTGACCATTTGCCCCCATTACTTTAGTGCATATTTCACTTAAACTACCTCTTTTATCACATCTATCAGTAGATCATGTATTCTTTCTAAAGTAGGGCATGTAATACAGATTTTTAAAGAATACATCATGGATAAAGAGTTTTCATCACCATAAGAAAAAGCAAAAAGATACATTTTGAGGGTATTTTATAGTCCATCAAAGGGAAGTTGTTCACATGGCAGTGACATCACACATTCGTGTCGTATTGCTAATGGGAGGATCATCATAGCATTAGTAATTGCAATATTCAAATGCTCATAACTTTCTCATAATTTGTCAGATTTTTCTTTAACTTTCTTTGTTCTCATTCTTTGATTTTCCGGTTTCGACACAACTTGTTCCAAATGTTTCATTTCCCTTTAAATGAAATTCGTCCATGTACACACCACCTGTGATTGTTAGTACAGAATAAATAAAGACGAAATAGATTGTCTTGCACAGGATGAAGTGTTTGTAATTTTTCAGTTTGTGCTGATGACTGTTTTTGTTTCATCTTGTAAATCGATGATATAGATGTGAATTTACCGATTGAGGGCGTATTGCTATTAGCCTATGTCTGGTCATGGAAAGCGTGTCGCTTGCCCATAGTTGTTGTTTGATTTCTTTAATTTGGTGATACGATCCCAATGACGTGAGTATTATTTGTTTATCTTAAAGTTTATGAATTATGTTATCAGATAAGCCGAGTGGCATGCTGAAATAGGAAATTAAGGAAAGGAAATTAATGTGTCAAAGTTATGTAGGCCGAGTGAATTTGTTCAAATGAAAACGCCGTATACGTGTGCACCGTCTATGCATTACGTAATATAAAAGCTTGCAGTCGTACGTGATGGCGTAGTTGTGTACAGGCAAGAAACTTGAATTTGGCGCCTTCGGGCACATGAATGCATTGTTATTTACTATGAAGTAAGTAAACATAGACGCGTTTTAAAGACTTATTAAATATATTTGCAGTTAAGAAAGTTGTTTGACAAAAAAGGTGAATTTTAGGTACATAATCAGTGCATTATGTACATGAGATCCGTATAGTAATTGATATGAACTTGAAACATGTCAAGGTCACTCTTAGTTCTCGAATAGATTTGCAAGTTGAAGTGCAAGTCAACATTTATTTCTTCTTCTTCTTCTGGAAACAGTACAGTCCACCGTCTGGTGTATTGTCGTACTGGTGAAGTGCAGTGTGCAAGTGTATCTACATTATCCAATAAAAAATTGCTTACAGCGTGCAAGTAAAAACAACCACCGTTATTAACGGAGCTGGGTCTTTTGTACCTCTTGTTTAAAGATGTGTCATCATCATCATCATCATCATCATATCAGCCATGTTCAGCCCACTGCAGGGCGAAGGCCTCCTCAAGTTGGTGCCAAAGGTGCTTGTCTTGTGCTGACGCAATCCAATTTATACCAATGAATTTTGTGAGCTCGTCACTCCATCTCAATTTCTGTCTACCCCGATTTCGTGATCCTAGCCATGGTCTCCATTCTGTGATGCGTTTGGTCCACCTATTATCATGTGATCTTGCAAGGTGGCCAGCCCATCTCCATTTCATTGATTTAATTGCTTTGATTATGTCTATTACTTGAGTCTGGCTCCTAATCCATTGTATGGTTTTCCTATCGCGTTTTGATATCCCTAGCATTATACGTTCCATACTGTGTTGAGTGGTTTTTAATTTCTGTTCCCATTTTCTTTGTTACAGACCAGGTTTCGGAACCATAGGTCATTGCCGGTATAACACATTGATTAAAGACTTTTCTTTTAAGGCAAATTGGCATATTGCTCTTCATAATGTCATTGAAATTCCCAAAAGCGATCCATCCAGCTCTTGTCCTCCTTTTAACTTCTTCCAGTTGTTCATGATCCATTCTGACATGTTGCCCAAGGTAGATATAATGATCTACTCTCTCGATTTCAGAATTATCCATTATGATTCTTTGCTCCGTAGAAAATTTGTTGAACATTACTTTTGTCTTTTTCATGTTGATCTTCAGCCCTACTTTGTTACTTTCAGTGTTGAGATCGTTAAGCATATTTTCTAGCTTGAGGCCATCATCAGTGATTAGAATGATATCATCGGCAAACCTTAAGTGATGGAGACACTCGCCATCAATGTTTAGCCCTGTACTTTCCCAGTCTATTTTACGTATTATTTCCTCAGTGCAGCGTTGAACAGTTTGGGTGAAATGGTATCTCCCTGTCGCACTCCTCTGTTAATGGGGAATTCATCACTGTCTTTGTGCAGGTGAATGGTTGCAGTTGCTTGGCTATACATTTCCTGAATTAGTTTAATGTAGCTATGGTGCACACCTTGTACCTGTAAGGCTGTTATTACTGCCTGACATTCTACACCTATCAAAAGCTTGTGCAAAGTCTACAAATGCCACACAACAAGGGTTGTCTGTATTCGCAAGTCTTCTCTAATAATTGGTTTTGTGTGTGTGGAGATGGTCTGCAGTAGAGAAACCACTTCTGAATCCGGCTTGTTCCCTCGGTTGATTAAAATCTAGAGTTCCAGTGATTCTGTTTGTTAGAACTTTTGTAAATAATTTGTAGGTGTTTGAAATTAAGCTAATTGGCCTATAGTTTTTAATATCCTTTATGTCTCCTTTCTTGTGGATGAGGATTATGATTGCATTGTTCCAGCTGTCTGGTGTTTGTGTTTTTACTAAACAGAGTGTAAACAGCTTGGCCAGCTGTTCTAAGATGACATCGCCTCCATCTTTAAGGACATCCACCAGCACCTCATCGCTGCCTGGTGCTTTACCACGCTTCATTTCTTGTAAGGCTTTAGCAACCTCATCTACTCCTACTGGAGTTATGTCCTCATCTGCATCTCGAGCAATGATTGGTGCATCAACATGGACCTTGCTGGAGTACAAGTGTTGAAAGAAAATCTTCACATGATTAATTATCTGGTCTCTGTCATGAATAACACTTCCATCCTCCCCTTTAATAGCTATCAGTTGTGATTTCCCACTGGAGAGTTTACGTTTGGTTGCTTTATAGCTGCTATTATTTGTTATGGTCTCTTGGACTTTCTTTATGTTGAAGCTGCGAATTTCACTTTTCATACGTTTTCTTATTGTTTTACACAATTCTGTATACTCTATGCTATCCTTCTGTGTTGATACCTTCACCTGCATCTGTCTCCTTTTTCCCATCAGATCAAGTGTCTCCTTTGTGATCTTGTCAGTTGTTTGATTTTCCCTTTTACCTGCTATCTCAAGAGCACAAGTTTGGACAGTGTGAGAAAATTTTTTATAGATATCATTTATATCTTCCTGGTTTACTTCATCCTGAAGCACTTGGAATCTGTTCCTTAGCTGTAGTTGAAACTCATCCTTACATTGTTTAAGTTTGTCCACATTTAGGCTGGCATTCTTCTTCCTTATTAGTTTACTTCTTTCTAGCTTGAAATTGACATGCATTTTAGCTCTCACAAGCCTGTGGTCACTTCCAGTATTGAAACGATTTAGCACGGAAACGTCTGTGATGATGTCCGGTCTGTTTGTTAGAATAAAATCGATTTCGTTCCTGGTAGTGCCATTTGGGCTTTGCCAAGTCCATTTTCGATGTTCCTTTTCTTGAAGAAAGAGTTCATTACCTTAAGACCTCTGCATGAAGCAAATTCCAGTAGACGATCTCCCCTATCATTCCTAGTGCCTATTCCAAATTTACCTAGCATCATCTCACTATTATCTTCCCTTTTACCAACTTTAGCATTGAAATCTCCCATAACTATAGTAAAATTTGCTTTGTCTTCATCAAGTAGTTTAGCAATTTCCTCATAGACCATATCAACCTCTTCGTCCGCATGGCTAGAAGTTGGAAGGTATACTTGGATGATTTTCATGGTTTGTTTCTTGGAGATTTTTAGGATAATCTGGGATACTCTGTCTGAAGTGCTCTTGTAGCTAATGACATTGGATGCTATGGTCTTGTGAATAAGGAAACCCACCCCTCCTATGCTACTTTCCTCCTTTCCCTTGTGTACAGCAAATGTCCACTTTTTAGTTGTTGTAGATGTTCCCCACGGGTCTAACCTCACACAATCCGACTATGTCCCATGTGATGTTGCCTAGTTCTTTTCCAGATCATATAGCCTATCCTCTCTGAAAGGGAACGTACATTATATGTACAGATGGTCACATCCTTTAAGGAGCCTGTCCTAGCCCAGAGATTCTTAGCACCCTCTGCTCCTTCCTTACCACAGCCGCTCCCGTAGCTGGGCAATCCAGAGCTGCTGGGGACTGAGGGCCATTTCTTTCTTTGTGCTGCCATAGTCTTGAGGGGGTGTGGCCTTGACTCACCATGCTGGCCACAGTTGCATGTTTAGATGTGTAGAGAGGTACAATTAACTGTGCTTTGGGGGAGGGAGTTCCAAAGTCTTATCGAATCTGGGAAGAAGCTCCTCTGGTTGACAAGTGTTCTGGCAAAGGGAACAAGGATCTTCTGAGAATGACCTCTATGCATAGATGTGGATGGAGTGAGGAAAGTAGGTGGGATGTCAATGAGTGAGTTGGTAATACAGTAGATCTTGGCCTGTGCCCTACGCTCTTGTAAAGTTGGCCATTTGAGCTGGTTCAACATGGCTGCAACACTGCTTGTCCTACGGTGATCATTACAGACAAAGCGTGCATAGCGTCGCTGCACCATTTCAAGCTTTTTTATATTTGCTTGCGTGTGAGGGTCCCATATTATGCTGGCATACTCCATGATTGGTTGCAGGAGAGCTTTGTAGCACAGTTCCTTGACCTTTCTTGGACATGGCCGGATATTTCTCTGGAGGAAGGCACGCGTGGAGTTGGCCTTTTTGGTTACAGCATTTATATGTTGATTCCAGCTGAGGTTTCTCTGCAGCTCAACTCCAAGATACTTTGCTGTATTTTTATCAGATATAGTCTGTCCATGGATGAAGTAAGGCTTGATGATAGGTTTGCGCTTATTTGTGACATGAAGTACTTGACACTTCTGTGGATTGAATTCCATCAGCCAATCTTGCTCCCATCGTTGCAATGAGTCGAGGTCCTCTTGGAGACGAATGGCATCTTCCTCTGTCTTGATGTTGGCATAAACCATGCAATCATCAGCAAAGAGCCTTACTGTTGAGTTGTTGAAGAGATACTCTGGTAGGTCATTTATGAAGATGAGAAAGAGCATTGGCCCAAGGACACTGCCTTGCGGAACGCCTGATGTTACTTGGCTGGTATTGGAGATGGATCCGTCCAGTACAACGCGTTGGGTCCTATTACTCAGAAAGTCAGCTATCCAATGGTGAGTGTGATCTCGGATTCCATAAAATTGAAGCTTGTGTAACAGGCGTCCATGCGGTACTTTGTCAAATGCTTTAGAGAAGTCAAGGAGTATCATATCCAGTTGACCCTTGTCATCAATGGTTCTAGCAAGATCTTGGACGGCAAGAATCAGCTGAGAAACACAACAACGTTTCTTGCGAAAACCGTGTTGAGCATCAGACAATACATTGTGTTCTTCAAGGTGGGTCATGACGTCACTTAGAACGATGTGCTCTAGAATCTTACAGGTCACAGATGTCAGAGAGATAGGCCTGTAGTTCTCTGGTTTACTACGGTCGCCTTTCTTGAAGATGGGGACAATGTTTGCCGTCTTCCATTCAGCAGGGATAATACCTTGATCTAGGGAGGCTTGAAACGCAAGTTAATATGCCGAAATAAACTGTTTTTTTATTTGACTTTGTTTAGAAAATCTGATACGATAGGCATCTTATTTATATATGACATGATATGTTGTTAATTCAGTTTATATAATCATTGTTTATTCTGCATTAAATTGCAGATTGAACAAGTCGCATTGTGCACACAACACACTGGACTCGGTCTAATTCTTGGGTTTTGTTTATTTTTTTGACGTGCATATATTTTAATCAAAAACGTATAGATTCAATTGCCTTGGGGTCACTGTGATATCCGGAAGAACTTTCCCGTGTTCTGTCAAGCCCCCCCCCCAAAAAAAAAGAATAGGGCCTACAAAAAAATAAATGAAAAGAGGTTACACTTTAACGTAACAAAATATTGTGACAAGCGAAAAAGGGTCATCGAATTTCGATCGGGGGCCGTACGCTTTCGCCTCCTTCAGAAACGCAAGTTAATATGCCGAAATAAACTTTTTTTTTATTTGATTCTGATGTCAAATCTCTATTTGGCTCCTACCATAAGCACAGTCTGTTTGAATGATTAAAAACAAGTTCATATTGTCTACACCTCTATCTAATTAAGTTAGGATCCGTCTAAAATCCAACCCAAAATCCAGGAGATCTTGATTCTTGAATTTGACATTGCAAGGCATAGGAGGGGGGGACGTTCTCATTCGGATATAGTCTGTTTCATTTCCGACATCGGGACCTCCATTCTGTCTGGTAATTTATACTAAAACGTGGATTAACATCTGCCCTTTGTGATCTTTGGATGTGATTATGAGAGGCATGAATATGAGCTGATGTGTGCACGCGCGCTATGGTGTGTGTGCGTGCGTGTGTAGGCGGGACGGTGGGTGAGAGTGTGTGGGGGGGAGGGGGATCATTCGAGAGGGAGAGGCTTTTCCTCTATTTATGAGCTGCTGTGTAAACGCGCACTTAAATGCGTGTGCGAGGATGTGTGTGTGGGTGTGGGTGAGGGAGGGTGTGTGTGTGTGTAGATATGAGGGTGTGTGTGTGGAGGGGTCATTCGAGAGGGTGCCGCTTTTCCTCTATTTTGGATTCTTACTTCAAGATTAATATTCTTCATTGTTTAATTTTTTTTACATTTTCTTCTACAAAATAAATTTCGAGGCTTGGCGATCTTGAATCATATGACTAGAATAACAGTTGCACCCACCTGACTCTATTAACTAGTCATTTTGGCCGATTTATTTTTCGAGTGTGGGAAGAAATTTTTTGTGTGGCGTTGCTTACATTCCATTACATAAAACCTGATACACGCAATAAATGAGAGTAGACATTGTCATTCATGGAATAATCTTTCGCGACCAGCGAGAAATCCGTGCTTTCAAATTAGGCGCTGTGTGGAACGATATATCGTGATCGTCGCACAAAACGATTATGATGTACTTTTTCTTTCCCGCCTTTCTACCGGGCATTTTTAAATATGTAATTGCAAGTTTGTATAACAGAATGAAAAAAAAAACAGTAAATGTATTGAAAATGTCCGTCAAATTGACAACGAACAGCTCGAAGGTTTTTGTTTTCGGAGCTGACGAAAAAGTTTCCAATATGTCTTTTGTCCAGAGCCCAGGACTAAAATACTGTTTTGTTTCATCATATTCGACAGTCTGCCCTTTGTTATGAAGAGCACTGATTGACAATACATTTTCTAGGTTTTCCAAAGCGTTCGGCGTCGCGATGCAGAAACTCCATATTTTTTAAAGTCAGGTTTGTTTCTTCCAAAGATTGAAGAGGATTAGGGTAGGGGGTATGAGGGGTGTACAGTAAATCGTTTTCAGATGCAAAAAGATATCCGTGGTCGTTGTATCGCCGACTCTTGTGTTCGCTTGGCCGATCGTCGAGCGGTACATTGGGGGTTCGATTACGCTCTTGAGGAATCGATTGCATGCGAGGTGGATGCGAAAACCAAGAGAAGGGCTTTTTGAAGTCATCTTTTCGCCTCTCGAATTTTTTATATTTGATCGATCGGGATTTGTAGTCGTCATTCCGTAGGCAAAGTCACGATTAGGGTAAGCCCGGGTGGATTTTGGAAATATGGGATGCATCGAGCTGTGAGGAAAATAGAGAATGAAGTTCCATGATCGAGTGAGACAAAAATAGGATGAAAGAGGGAGAAAATGGAGGAAATGACGGAGAGCTCCTTGAAAGTCGACATTCTAGTGATATCTAGCAAAACATGAGAGGGAGAAAACAGAGAATGAATAAACCTTGACAGGTGTGGGCCCAATAAATTACCGAAAGATCTCTGAAATTTCTTTCCCTACTTTTTAGCGTTTTTTTTTTTATTATTATTTTGTTAGATTGAAAATGTATACAGTACAAAAGATAAAGTGTTAAATTCAGTACTTTATGGGCTTGTGTCATGTTTTTTATGGGCTTGGCGGGGGAGGGTGGGGGTTGGATGGGGGATTTAAAAACGTATTTATCTTTTTTTGCCCTATACCTTTTTTTTTGCGGCCACAAATGCCCCATGCGATATTTTTAGCACCCAAGGTGCCTCGTTGTGCAGTAACTTTACAAGCTCCTGCAAATCTTCGTGATGCATTGAACCTTTTAACACCTGGGTGGGGAGTGGCAAGATTGAAATATTGCCGAATGATGTTGGAGTTCACCTACGATGTTCAAGGGGGGGGGGGGGTGGTCATCTATACCCCGTCAACCCTTCCAAAATGTCTCTCATTTGTCAATTCTCTGCAAACTCTCTATTCTTTCTTCCCTTTCAATACTACAATCTTCTCGTTTGCATAAAAAAACCCCAATCCTTGCTTGTCATATTTAAACTATTTATTAAAGAAACTTTTTAATACCAGGATGGAGAGAGGCAAGATTGAACTTTTGCTTAAAGGATGATCATTTATCAAGTTTCGATAGACTTTTGCTTGTCGACACCTGGGTGGAGGGCGGTAAGAAGGAAATATTACCAGGTATCCTGAACTTCCGATGCAATGTGTATTTTTTTTGGGGGGGGGGAGTCGGGCATCCACACCCCTCTACCCTCTTTCAAATCTCTCCCCACTCATATGACAAGTCTCTGCCGACTCCCAATCGATTCGCTATCCCTTTCCTTTGAATATTTTTCGTCTCGTTTACATAAAGTACGCCGTCGCGAACAGCGCTCGCGTAGCAGGTGTTAAAACAGCCCGGAAATTTGGCGAATTCTGGAAGTATTTTTGGAGAAGAGGGGGGCTCGGGTTGCAATCATTATTCCTAGTTTGTGATGAAAGGAGTGGATCAGTTTTGTTCTTTGATATCCGAAGTGGACAGGGACGAAGGATGAATGACTGGTGAGGAGAGGGGGGGGGGGTTGAGATGGAGCTAGTTAAAGATGAAGTTCAAGAGAAGTAGATTAATAGGCGTAATTCATGATCGAAGTAATAAATCATGATAATAAATCTAACGATTGTATTAATTTCTTTGCCTTCATTTTCTAGAAATTGCTTTTATTATAAATCTGAAATTGTATACTCCATTTCTTATATGGAAAGTTAAACATGTCCAGCAAAAAATCGAGTGCCCTAGATTTGTGTTTATTTTTCATTTCGGCATAAATCACACGAAACCTTATAGAAAATGTTTTTAATACAAATCTGAATTTTATACTCCATTTCTCGTATAGAAAATTAAACATATCCAGCAAAAAATCTAGTGCTCTAGATTTTTGTTTATTTTTCAGTTCGGCATAAATCACACGATACCTTCAGTGTCAAATCTTCGTTCATTAGTTCCGGGTATGCTATACACACACACACCCACGCACACACACACACACACGTTATATTTAACGTCCGCGTCTGTGTCACGGTGTCCGAATATAACAATAATAGTGTTTTTGCTCCACTACTGACGACAGATTCAAGATCGTAGAAAATGTATTGTTAAATGCCCGTCATGACAATCAAGAAGGCTTTGTCAAAAATTAGCATTTTCTTCTTGGACTATGGACAAACGACATAATTGCAATTTTTGTCACTTCCGATACTTAGGGCGATCACTATTTTCCGACTCACGGTATTTGGACAAAGACCTCCCAACTGTTCATTGTCGTTTGACGGGCATTTTCACTATATTTACTATGTTCCTGAATCTGTCTCGCGTGTCGGTGCGAAAACCCGGTAAAGTGACGTTAAAGAGATGCTTCCGGCTGAAGACTTTCATATCTCACTAAATAGAGTAAAACTCACAAAGCAAAATGCTGAAAATAAGATCAAAATTGGATAACAAAGTGGAGGTGCCGTGGCCGAGTGGTCTAAGACGCCTGGATATAAATGGAAAGTCCGGGTGTCGATTCCCGGCCGCGGCACCTATGCCCTATGCCCTTTAGCAAGGCATGTAATATACAATGCTCTTTTATTCTGCTTTTAAATAAATGGAAATGCTAATTCATTAAGTAAGGTAAGTGTGCACTTGTTGATTTAAAAAGAAATGTTATTGAATTTTAAATATTTTTATTATTCCTGTGAAACATTTTTATTCATGTCTTCATGAATATTACTTAATGAGTAAACTAATGATGTGATATCACCACTTGTTATTTTGTACTTTATTATATGAAATCAGGTTTGTTCAAAAATTTTCTATCAAGAACGAAAACAATCGACAACTCATTACGTGCATTAGTTACTTATTGCTGCAACCTATTTCATTATAATGGGGACACATCATATACACGTGTATGAAAAAATGAAACAATTATGATTACATATATTAACATAAGAAAAAGGAAAGTGGGGATGTGACATCATCAGCCCACCTAATGAATATTCATGATGACGTGCGTATAACTGTTTTCACAAAATATTGCTAAATTTTAAATTTCAATAACTTTGTTATTTCATATCCGATTTTGATGAAATATTCAGCATTTTGCTCTGTGAACTTTATTTATTATAGATATAAATATCTTCAGCCCGGAGCATCCCTTTAAGAAACACCACAGATCGACATTAGGATTTTACGTATTCATGTCCACTTAACAATCCTAACCAGAAAAGTTCGTGGTTTTCGAGGCATTGCCCTGAAAACTCAAATAAAGAAAACCACATTCCTTCGTACTTTTAGATTATTTTCTTTAAAAAATCCCGTGAATCTATTTGATGTTTATTTGACGGTTTCAAGTGGCACCGAACGCTTAAAACGGGAGAATATTAACTGAATATCCCAGTTTCTCCCCTATAAACATTTCTGTTATAAAATCTTCAGTCGGTGGAATAATAATGAAACATTTTTGTAGAGCGCAAAATACATATGCAAAATTGCGTGTCTCTAAGACAGATTACTGGATTCATAATAATTTACAAAATGCAAAATAAACACGTTTTCATACTCTTAAAATGAATTATAGAATTATAAGCTTAGGTTTTCAATTCAGGCAATGTATTCAGAGTACAATTTTCGGGCCCACTTTATAAAGAGCTATAACTATTATTGCAACTACCATGGCAACCTTGATCGTGATTGGCCGCTGAGCCATGTTGCCATGGTATTTGTCATAATGATAATGACAAAGTGACGATAGTTGTAACTCGTTATGAATCGATATGTCATGGATTTCACAAAAATCCAAATTGCAAATGCAAATCCAATGTTCGACTGGCCACTATCCACTTTCTCTGATATTTCATTGCTGGAAATGATATTGTATTCCAATTTAAAATATATACCTATATATAAATCGTATATCGTTGGCATGAATGACAATCATAACGGTGGTCTTTAATTTCATGCTATTTGTGGCATTTCTAAGGGAAATTCAGTGCGATTTCTTCCTGAAATTTTACATATTGATAAATGTCTTGATCATCATAGCATTCATTCAGTCTACATCTACGATGTCCACTGTAGGTTTCTCCATTGGCGTTCTACAAGGCTCTGCCCTTTCCACTTTCCTGTTTATTACGGTGGTCACTATTATTCCTTTTACGAGGAAGATGACTGATAACTTAATTTCTTTCTTTGTTATGTCTTTTTCATCACTATTTCTTTTTGTTCTATTTTTCACGGTCATCTTTCTTTCATTTTCATTTCATTTTATTCCTTCACTTCTATCATTCAAACCTTCTTTTATCTGACTATACGCATTTCCTTTCCACAGTCCCATATTCAGTATAATTCCTACCTTTCCGATTACCCTTTTCTATATCCATCTTCTACGCATTCTTATATCTGATATATTCTCTGTCAATTAGTTTTATAAACGGCTGTTATTCTATTCACCCATGAGGTCCTTTGTTTACTTTAAATTATCTGCACCCCCCTCTCTCTTTCTGTATACCCTCTCCTTCCTATCCACTAATATCTCTCTCCCGCACACAAACTCCATTGACTCATTTTTCTTTTTTTATCTTCATCTCTCCTCTCCCTCCCCCTCTCTCTCGCACACACACACATACGCACACCCACCCACTTACGCACACACACACACCCTCACCCAACCACATCCTAACACATTTATCTCGTCTCTGTTCATTATCCCCCATCTCTTCCTCTCGCCCCTGTCCCTCTAACCCATTTCCTCCCTCACCCAGCCCCTTCTCCCAACCGATCGCCATGATCGCGCTGAAAAATATCCTTCTTATGACAAGACAACCATAAAGACATATTGTTCACTACTTTTGAAGTATTACATTCATACATGTAAATTTAAGAATAATCCCCCAAGTTTTGCTCTTTTTAAAACAGTTGTTAAAAAACAACAGGACTTGGAATAAAAAAATAAGTTGCCCGCTCATTTTAAGAAATGGCGATTCACCTTATAATTTGGTTTTCAAAAATGTCAGCAGGTTACATGATAACTAACAATGTATATTTTGTATAACAGGCTTAGTGCCCCATTTTTTAAATAATACTGCACTGTATTGGTTATAAGGTTGTAGACATCAGATCCCATTATTTCAGGCAACTTGTATCTCAGTTTCCTTGATATACTTGTTCGTTTAAAAACCTCCATAATTACGTCGTCTTGGATAACCAGTTTTTTTTAAATCCTATCAATAGTTGTTTGGAAACCACTTCATAATCATAGCTTCTATATTTTGCTTTGTCTACTTTATTTACCAAATCACCTATCTTTGTTCAGATAACACTGATTTTAAGTCATCACTTTGCCACATTCCTATTTTGGGGGTGGGGGATAAGTGGGTAGGTTTTT
This sequence comes from Lytechinus variegatus, assembly GCF_018143015.1. Taxonomy (NCBI): domain Eukaryota; kingdom Metazoa; phylum Echinodermata; class Echinoidea; order Temnopleuroida; family Toxopneustidae; genus Lytechinus; species Lytechinus variegatus. Next base: position 13,921,046 of record NC_054758.1, on the reverse strand, counting down.
TTTTTATTATAATGGTTGTTATTTTGTCTTTTTTGTGTAACTAACTTGTGTTTATGTGATTTGCAATCACCTAATAATCATTCGTAAATTTTGTGATTTATTTTATTTTGCTATAATAAAAACATAAATAAAAAAAGAAGAAATATTGTTCACCGAACTGTTTTTTAAAATTGAAGAATACAGGACCTGCATATAAGTAATCGTGATATAAGTAATATCATATTGACTGAGAAAAAATGAAAATGATGACAATTTTCATGCATTTTTGTGTAAGCAACACCTGTCAAATTAGGCCACGGTTAATAGCTTCCGAGTAGTTTCATCTTGAAAAAGCAATTTTCCCATAAACCAAACCATTTCGATTTTCAAACTTAGATAAAAGAACCCCGGGGCAATGCGCATGCTTACAAATGAAGCAGAAAGATCACGAGCGAAGGCAGCCGATTAGGTTTGACTAAAATATTACTGAACTGCGTCAGAAGTATTGTGAAAAAGTATGAAAAGAGGAATGGACGATGGGAAGACATAAAAGAGTGGGGGGGAGGATAGGTAAGGACACGTGTTTGTATGCTTGAGAGGGAAAGGGAGGATGTGTTTATGAGATAGAGTGTGTTAGAGAAAATGAGGAGGGGGGGGGGTGAGCAACAAGAGAAAAAAAGAGAGGGGGGGGGGAGGGGGAGAGGTAGCCTGCTGTGCAAACCATTCACTCGAGTTAAGGGTCTGAAATGGGAAGCCTACTCATGCCTTGTGTACTGAGGCCCTCTCGCAGCAAGTTTTGTATGTGCTAGTCTTTGCGTGGAGACACACTTGCTGATTAAAGTTTCAATCAGGGTCTGTGCCTGCAGACTAGGAGATAGGGTGGGATGGTTACAAATGTAAACCTGCCAATGATTGTGTTTTAAGTAGGCAAATAAAAACTAAAAAACTCGGTATCAATTGCAACAGGTTGTGATGTTTCAATAACACAGATAAATTTGATCACTTTCCTGTGGTTATGTCGTTTGTAAAACAAGCTTTGTTTTGTGAATTTGGAATATAGATTGTCGTCATTATCGGTCATTAGATAGTGTGATGATCATCATGATTGTGATTAATGTGAGTGTTAAGTACCTTCTCTCTATTTCTGTTTTTATTTCTATTTCATTCTCTCTTTCTCATCTCAGTCTCAATGGGTTTCCGTCTCTCTTGCTTTCTCTGTCTTTATTTCTCCATCCTTTTCCCTCGTTGTCTCTCTTTATAGACTACCACTTGAATTGGTGAATACTTGATACGCCCATATCTTGCTCATATATCTCCGTATTAGATTACATGTACGCCTACACAATGATCTTAATGTCATAATAAACTATAATAGTTGATAACTATTTGATGGCCGAAACAATGAGAGGAAACCCCCGACAATGGCTCATTAAATTTCAGAGCTATCAGGTTGAACAATGTCGGAGAATCGACGGAAATTTATCGGATATATTCTCGCTTGCCATGTAGATTTATTTGAAGGCCTGAGTATAGCATAGAAAATGTGATCAAGGATTGTATTATTCAAAGTAAATAATCTAAATACGTTTTCATCATGATCGTACTATTTTTATTTGATTGATTTTATTTGTCAGGTAAAATATAACTAGTATATGAATAATATGTAGTATTAAACAAATATCTTGACAGGATAGCCCATGAAAGCCGAGATGGCTTATTTTCAATGGAGTCCAAACATACTACATCAATTAAGTCTAGACCGCTAATTCAACAAGATGAATTGTAAAACCTAATATATGAAAAGACAAAAACAAATAAGTGTGACATCAAAACTTTCAAGCAATCGACAGAAGATAAGGAAAATAATTGTAAACAAGTTGATTGAAAGCATATAACTCCATAGTTATTTACAAGAATAAAATAATTATATTGATTATGTTTTTCATTAATGGATTAGCCGATTGTTGTTTGGTTTATCCCTTGTTTTCAAAGTTCATACTTTGGCAATAATGACCGCTCTTAAATAAAATACATTTTACGATCGCCACGGGCTAATTATATGATTAACGGACATCGTGCGATCCCCTTACGATTTCCAATGACAATAACTTTACCGTAATTGGCCTTTCGCCTATATGACCAACACATGAGATCCTACGATGGTCGTAAACAATGTGAACATAAAACATAGTATCCCGTAGTTTAAGCGATGCCCCCAAAATGACAATGATAATGACAATAATAAAAAATGAATAAATAAATGAATAAACAATTGAATGAATAAATAGATCGTGGACTTATGCATATGATGACCGTAGCACATGAAACCTCGGGTTGCCAAACCTATTTGTGCAATGATTTGCTGGGTAAAAAAATATTTCTTCGGAGGATGTTGTTGTATTGATTGATTTTTTTTAATTAATCGGGTTTTAACTACTTATCGATTATGCAATTGACCCTTTCAATTGATTGTTCATTGAAAAGGCTGCTGGTTTATCAGCCTTTCGAGTTTCATAATTTTGGCACAAGTCGCCGCCCATTTACAGGCTTTGCCATTAAACTTCAAGTGTCGCTCCGCTGCACGGGGTAGAATGGAAAGCAGCCCGTCTGACGTTCAGACAATACTGGTTTTCTTTTAATCAAGTCATGTCTCGCCTCTCATCTTAAAATGTGTTTTTATGGTCTAGTTTCCAAGGGGGAAAGGTTAAATGTCTTTAGAAAAGCGTGATGGGGAATACTGCACATCTGGTGAGAAAGAGGAGAGTGTTATGAAGGGCGTAGATTAGCATGCTAAGATGCGAAGAAGAGTTGTGCAAGGTGGACGGGGGGGGGGTTAAATTTCCCCCACTCATTCTGTTATTCTTTCTTTTACTTCCATTATTTTCTTCCTTCTGCCTTCTCTATCTTATTCGTGCTTTCTTTGTTTTAAGTCGGTCCGCTTTTCTTATTTTTTTTTGTTGAATTCTTTCTTGCTATTTGTCATTGTTTCTTGATTTCTTTCTTTTTTCTTTCTTTCTTTCTTCTTTCTTTCTTCCCTTCTTTCCTTTCCTTTTCTTTCTTTCTTTCCTTCCACTCTTCCTTTCTTTCTTTCTTCCTTCCTTTCTTTCTTTCTTTCTTTCTTCCCTTCTTTCTTTCTTTCTTTCTTTCTTTCTTTCTTTCTTCCCTTCCTTCCTTCCTTCCTTCCTTTCTTTCTTTCTTTCTCCTGGACCAGTGAGGAGGGGTGGAGACGGTATGGCCCCTTTGGCACCCTCTGGTTTCGCCGTGGAGCGCCGATATATACGAACATATTTTCCTAGTTATCCCTGGTGTTGCTTTAACCTTTACCAATGCAAGACATTTGTCAATAATTATGTTCGAATCTTGTTTAGATCTTGGCCTTATCTCCAAGACACATCTCTCATTTGCAAAACAGTAGAAAACGACGTGGCGCATAAACATTAAGAATTCCCAGTAGAACATTTTGAGTTGAGATTTTTCCCTACGGAGAAGTCAGATTGTGGGGAATTATTAGATTTTGCAACGTATCGATTCAATTCTGTCTGCCTGTTTTTCCAACTTGGAAAACAAGAAGAATGGCAACTATGCAAAGGTCACAAAAATCCCAAAACGTTTTAGGTAAGTTCATATCTTATGACGAAGTGAATATTCTAGATTCTAGTATCTGAATGTTATTACAAGAAATAAACGATTTCGTCTAGTGGTGAAAATTTGACGTTTTGAGTGTGGGAGGGGTCGGACAGTTATGTCAACGTCCCAATCTGTTTAAAAGTCGAATGAGTAAAAATCGTTCTTGTTTGAGCGAGCGAGGCGAGTGTTCTAAAAATTGTTGATAAACACAAATAATGAGTCAAAAAATTGCCAAACTTTCCCATCCAAAATAGGCTCGTAGTTTACAAAATATTACAGTGATTGGTATAAAATTGGGCTTCTGATTTTAAGATCATACTATTGGAATTCGAAGGAGTCGCCCTCGAAGAAAAAAAATGCCCCCCCCCCATGCTGGGATTGTCACCTATATATGGCTTCTTGAACTAAGGCTAGCCCAAAGTGCAAGGTGAAGTGACTATATGAAAGTGCAGACGCCATGAAACCAGTTGATTGGAAAATCATGTAATATTGATATTAATGCCTGTACCACGACAATCGGTACAACCACGTAGTCTCGTAATGCAGACCGTTAGTGATGGAATCACCCTCGACAATCTGTATGGCCTTTAGTACTTGGTCGGATCGTTAGAGGTAAAACAAATGATTGAATTTTTTTACCGGTTGAAAGGGCGGTTTGTTTCAATGTAATGTCACTTTGGATGTTCATTATATTTGGGATTAGAAGATGATTCCTTTTTTTCGGGGGCGGCGCTAAGGATTGAAAATGAAAATAAGTTAAACACAATTCGTACATTTCTAATGTCTCAGGATTGGAATGAATGTAAGAAACAATATCATTCGGCAAGAGCTTCATCTGATTGGTAGAACTCGAATAAAACGCTTGCAGAAACGAGTACACTGCAAAACCCCGGTGCTGATTTAACACCAGCCCGGAATCTATATATGTCCACACTAGAGAAGTATTAAAACAACACCAGTTTGGAATCAAACCGATGCTGTTTAATACTAATTGGTGTTGTAAAATCACCTTTCTGGTGTTAGATCAAAACGAAACTAGTGTTGTTCAACACTTCTCTGATGTGGACATATATAGATTCCGGGCTGGTGTTAAATTAGCACTGGAGTTTTTGCAGTGTAGGCGTAAGATCACAAGGTAAATAAAAAATGATTGTGAAAAGGAAAAAGATGAAAAGACCTGACAAATTATTTTTCGAACAACATGGCCCGCCTTGTTTTTACACTTTCCTGGTACTTGAAAAATTCCCGACAGTCTGATTTCGAAGCCTAGTCGCTACGGTTGAACGGGTAATGAACCCAATATTGCCCCCTTGCGACGGGCTTATTAATTTGCAGCACACGTAATCGCGGTAATACTCGTTATGAAAATTAATGTGCGCGTGGTGCCTTTATTGAGGGCCAAGAGCCTACGATTAAAAAATGCAACATTAATATAGCACCAAATAAAATGTTAAAAAGCACTGCCTACTATTGCCTTTGAATGTCCACCAAAATGAATCATGAAATATTCCCCCCCCCCCCCCAAAAAAAAATACAAACATCTCATGGAACAAATAAATACCAAACTTTCATGTAACGTAGAAATGAGCTGAAAATGGCAATAATCACCACCAATGTAGTTCGGCGGTTGATATATATTTAAATATATGTAATTTTAATTCAGGGGCCACAGAACGATTTTGAACGTGTGTGTGTGGGGGGGGTGGATTGGTGGGGCTGATGAACATGCGTGAGATCACAATTTGACATGTTTGATGGCAATTTTACGTTTCGATACACATTTACTGAAAAAGGTGGGAATAAGAGGGATGGAGGTCCCCCTCCCTCGCTTCGCCCATGAGAAATTTTTGTGCATTGCAGATATTTTGCAAATGCATATACTGTAGGCCTATATTATTAATGTTATTTGGAAGGAAGGAGTTCCTTCTCCCCGGATCGACAACCCCGGAAAGCACTGTACTTTCGAACGTATAGGTCTCAAGATTTTCTTCTTATATTAGAAACCATTTTCTTTAAAAAGCACTTATCTATTTTGGAGGCAATACCACTATTCATCATTTTCCAAGTCAGACAATATTTTGACGGGGCTTTGGGGAAGCATCTATGGACGGGAACAATTTGTTTCGGTACATTAAAGCTTGGTGATCACAAATCTATATCTGTATGTTTTGCTCCATTAGAATCGTCTATTCCATTTGCCATTTAGGACGGGGAAATACATCATGTGGGACTACGTGATATACCGTGAAAGAGAAACGGAGAAAGGGAGAGGGAGGGGGAGTGATGAGTGTGTGGGTGTGTGATTGAGACTGAAAGACGGAGAGCATGTGTGTGTGTGTGTGTGTGTGTGTACGCCCTAGTGTATGAGAGAGGGGGGGGGGGGGTGAGAGGGAAAAAGGAGGGGGGGAATAAAAGACTTAGACTTAGTTAAATTATGAGCATTTGTAAGAGAAATTACGAATGTGCTGAAGAGGAGACCATTGATTGATTTGAGGACCAGGATTAGAAGAGGATGACGAGGAAGAAAAAGGAGGAAAAGAAAGAGTAGAAGTAGCAGTATTAGGTGTAGTAGAAGAAGAGAAAGAAGAAGAAGAAGGGGGAGGAGACGAAGGAGAGGAAAAGAGGAAGAAGTAGGAGGATGAGGAAAAGAGGAAGAAGTAGCAGCATTAGTAGTAGGAGTAGTTGTAGTATAAGACGAAGAAAAAGAAGAAGAAGAAGAAGCAAAAAGAAAAAAAGAAAGAAAGAAAAAGAAGCAAAAGAAGAAAGGGGAGAAGACAAAGAAAATAGAAAGCAGATGAGAAAAGAACAAACGGACATATATATATATATATATATATTATATATATATATGTATAGAGAGAGAGAGAGAAAGAAATATGAGGCAAGGTATGCGTATAGGTGATGAGAAGGTCACGTCACCAACAAGCCATCTCGAAGATTTCATTTGCAAGAAAACGTCTCGTTTTACAAGCTCGTCTTTGAGGGTCCGAATATAACAGTGAACCGAGTAAATTAGATTGGATTTCAAGTTAGCCAGCGCGTAATTTGAAAAGAAAACACACCGTACCAACTGATGACACAGCGAAATCTGATTGCATGGCGAGATTGATATAAATACCTTGTATAGGAAATACCGATGATGGATAGATAGACGGTCGTGGCGCCGGCTACGACCGGTGTCACCGGTCACGGAGTGCGTTGGCATTTTTAAAGTGCGAAATAAAGCTTTTTTTATCTTCTTGTTAGATTCACGAGCATTGATAGAGATGTTTTACGCCTTTCGATATAAGTTTTATTATGTACGCGTTTTTTTAATTGTCATTTAGGGATAGGTGATTATGTCGGCAAAGAGATCTTCTTTAAGATAGTGCCCCTTCAAATCATGCTAATGCGGATTACGCCCAAGGGTAGATTCAGGGATTTCATTTTTTTTGGAAGTTTCCAAATTTCTTAAATAAAGTTCTTTGAAAGACTCGTAAGCAGAAGAGAGAAGAAATGTGTATCTCCGGGGGTTATGCGTTCTGGCAACGAAAAGCTCCCTTACAATCGGCATCTGCACTCTAAAAATTCAAAAGTTAAATCAACATTTGAAAGGTTGGAGGAGTGACAACCTTTTCCAAATGTTACATCCAACCTTGTATAAAGCTGAATCCAACATTTTAAGTGTTGGGTAGAACCATTTAAAGTGGTAAATGCAACATTTAGAAAATGTTGTGACTCCTCCAACCTTTCAAATGTTTAGTTAACATTTCTTTTTTTAGAGTGTATTAAAAAGAATTGAAATTATGCAGAATATTAGAGCATGGGCGGTAAATTCCCTTATCAATCCAGCTCCTACCCAGTACTACTTACCATCCCGCCAACCGGGATATTTCTCATTGAAGTCCATCTCGATCTTTCAAGAGTTCCGGATGGGCATTAACGAGTCAAGGGTGTACCCCAAGGTTACCCTCGCTCTCCCGAAGCTTATATCAGACATCGCCAATTAATCGATCTGTCAATAGCGGAAAGGTCGTGCGTGGCATGCACTGCCATCTTCGAGGCAGCAGTGAGTGTGCACGGAGCTATAACCCCCATATTGTGTGTGTGTATTTGAAGAAGATAGCTAATTTGATAGCGTTCTCGAACAAGATTGAAGCATGGAACTGCGACATCTGTAGTAGGTCCATGATTAAATTACTCGAGTAGTCGTAATATTGGCAACAATTTCGCAAGGAAGTCGTTAAACATGTTAAAGCAATCTAGGTTAATTGTAGATTATACTCACATGATTCAATTTTGACTAGTGTAACTGAACTAAGCGTTGTGGAGTAATGGGGAAAACTACTGTTTGTAAAACAGACTACACCCTGTACATCTTATAATTACCAGTGTTTCCATGATTTGAAGAAAATTATCGGCTTCTTGAAAGAAACTCGAGTAGTCGCGTTGGGCAAATTTTTTTTCTCTTTAAACCTCTTTCGAGGGACTTTATTTACATGTCTATAATACAATTTACAAATCACAAATTATATACAGTAATCAAATTAATCAATCAATAAATGAGTTCCAGCTTCGCGTTGGGCAATGATTTCTCCATGCAGACAGTCGTTGAAACAATCGAGGTTAATTTCATATCCTAGATCTATAAACATAAATAATTTCTGGCATGTTTAAGCTAAACAAAGCGCTGCGAAATAACTGTTCTTAAAACAGGGGTTCACTGAAAATTAATAAAGGGAGAATTACACATCGACGTTTTAGAATATTCCCGTTCACCTCAGTGGCCGGTATTTCCATAAAAACCTAGGGTTAACCCTATTCTAAACTATAATTTTTAACCACACTTCTATAGAATGCTGACCTTCATGATATTTTTTCCTATATCCGTGGCAATGATGATATGTTTCAATTCATTGATAAAAATTCACGATATTTATGTATTTTCCTATTCTTCTCATTTCACATCTCACTTGATTAAATAATAAGAAGAAACTTTTAAACTTTTTTTACAACAAAAGAATAAGATTAATTTAAATTGGTGAATGGGTTGACAACTGGCGCTCCAAAATGTTTGGTTCAAGTTTACCCAGGTTTAACTAAACCATTTGCTATCGGAATACCACCCAGTGGTTTTAGCTAACTTCTACCGAGTCTTGAGGAATACGTTAACGGATGGCAAGGCAATATCTCATTTTAATTCCATTCTTAATGTCAAGAATCCCGTTTTCTTTTGTTGGAACAAAAAATATCAAGAAATTGTTTATTTACCAAAAGGCAATTCCAAATAGTAAGAAATTGGATTAGATGAAAAGTAATTTTTCAACACCATTTCGTTATTTTGAATGGCGTGCCGGTGATTGCTTTAGACATGTTAGAGTCGGGTTCGTTGATGTCATTGTGGCATAGGACTTGCATTGGGCCGCAGTCACAACGAAGAAATCGGTTCCTGACCGATCAAAGCTATTACCTTACTTTGAATGGCGCACCGTCGGTCTGTTCGGAGTCGGTTTCCGTGGTGTGACTTCAGCTTAAGTAGAGGGGATGATAACGGGATGAGTTAACGATGAGGCCCCGGGGTACGATGGGATCAAGATTTCATCGTTACCCTCGAGATGAGCCAACATGGGCGCCATCTACCTGTCAATGTATGAAAGGTCATAGGGATTAATAACCTGTCAGGGAAGCGTTAAAGTGCGTGTAGTTTACCTCCCTTCACCCTGGGCGTTGGCGGGGGGGGGGGGGGGGGTGACAAGGTATGGTGGAGTTACCCTCTCAAAATAGGACGAAAAAATATTAGGTCGCATATCACACGACGATATTCATGCCTCTTTGCAGAAAGGAGGCAAGAAAATTGAGGCGCAGGAGAAGGCGATGATGGGAATAATTTAAAAAAAAGTGCGAGTGAGCAAAGGGAGAGAATAAAAAGTAACCTTCTTGAAATGGAACTCTATTTTTGACAGGTTGTTACATTTTAATGCAATATTCTACCCGTTCATTTCATTTCCTTCGTTCGTTTTACCTTATTATTATGTACGTCTTCTTATTGTGGGGATGGAGGGGGGGGGGGGGATGGCCCAAGTCCCCATTTGTATACCAGTGTTTTCTTCGTTATTATGTGTATGAACCCACAGTGTACGGAAAACAAAATTGTTATTATGTGACAAGGAGTGCTATATTCAGTTCAAAAAGAGGAATATGATCAGAAAAATTCTTTTTTACGGGGTAGGAGGGGTGGATGATGGGTTTGACTGAATGATTTTTTTTGTTTACCTTGCGTCTCAAAATAACATTACACTTTGAACATGTTGAAATGGCTGCTATATATATATATATATATATATTATAAAAAAAGGTTGAGAGGGATAATTGCTGGAGAATCAGTGACATTTTCGACGGTCCTCTCATCGGAGGGGAGGAGGAGGGGGGGGGGGGGGTGGGGGTGGAGGAGGCAACGGAAAGTGGTCCGGTCGCAAGGGCTCGTTAGAGAGAATAGTTTCAATGAAGTCGAAATAAACCAAATATTATAATTTCAGGGCAAAGTAGGCAGGTGCGTGGTACTGCCCCAAGGAGACAATATTGATTTAGGAGGGTTGTCTAATCTGTAAACGGTCATAGAGAGTTTGTATTCTAGAATTTTTAGGACGGCTGCATGCTCGAGGGATTCTACTTCCATCTAAAAATGATTAAAGGGAATTCACTGGCGTGCAGGTATGAGTGGCTAAGCACAATAAAAAAAAAATGAGAAAGGGAAATACAAGAAAAAATGTGAAATATGGTATGTCATTATGTCAAAGTCTCTGACAGTTGACAAGATAAGAATTTCATTCTGTAAAATCGATGTTTTTTTTTTACTTCACTTTTTAAAAGTTTAAAAGTGCCCACTCAAAATTAGTTGCTCATTACGCCACAGGGGAAATGTACAACGCACATTTTTTTTAAAGAAAATAATAGTCGTGCATGGTATATTGTTTATAGGCCACAGACTGTCTAGTTGCTTATTACATGGTGAATACTACTGCCCAATTTTATGGCCAACGCTACTGTTTCAGGAACTTCAGGCCTGGTCACACCGCCCGAGCGTTGTTGGAGCGGTCGTGGAGCGGAGAGAAAAAATCATCACCGCTCGGTACCGTTCACCATTTTCGATTTCGATTGTTTTTTTTTTCGATTTTTCCCCCAATTTTGTGAGCGAAATTCGACACTCTCTCTCTACCGCTCCACGACCACTCCAACAAGGCTTGGACTGTGTGACCAGGCCTTTTAATTTCGCTCATAAAATTGGGGGAAAAAATCGCAAAAAAAACAAAAAAACAATCGAAATCGAAAATGGTGAACGGTAGCGAGTTGGATTGGATTAATTCGGACAATTAATCCAACTCGCTACCCACTTCACAAGGGTTGAGCGATGCTGAACAAGGAATTCGAAACCATGACCCTTGGTTTTAAAATGCGAGAGCCAGAACGTATACTGGACCACGACGCTTGCAACATTATGCATCATTATTTAATTTTTCATTTTGTTTTAAGAAGCATTATAGAGTTACATATTGCCCTCAGACAATAGGCCTACGATAGTTCAAAGATCACAAATGATCCATGAAGGAACGTCGAACGTCGCAAGTGTTTCAGCGTGTTATAACAATTTATATTCCACAGGTGACAAGTAGCGACTAGAGTATATCCCACACTCAATGGACTTGGTATTTACGAAGTACCCCGAAAGCATGTCGAACTACCTTCCCAGCCCAATGACAATTGGGACCTTTCGCAATCATCACGGACGCTAGTATTAGGGTCCCCTAACACAAAAGTTAACGCTTAATCATACACTTGATTTTTTAAGATTGATTGTGCATTACAGTCAATAGAATCAAACGTAGAAAACTGCTCTACGATCAATGCTAAGCTTTGTGTAACAGGGGGGTTACAGGCCCTACAAATCTGCTTTTCGTGTGCAAAATCCCTTTCCGCGACACCCGTACCGCATACATGCATGTATATTACGACTGATGGCTGGAGATATTCAAAATGCAGGACCTAAAATAGATTTATGACATGGAGAAGAAAGTGGTTTTTCAAACAAATCGAGAACATATTGAGTGAGGAAAACTTACTGAATGAAGGCTTAAATATAGATCATTACAGTCCATCGAATCGATATTACATTTAATGTGGATTATTGGTGGATCACTGGCAATTGATTTCATGGATAAGATCAACCTCTCCAGCCGAACATTTCGCATGCGTTTATATATACACATCATATGCGATACCTTTGAACTCGTTTCCTTTTGTTTATTTTGTTTCTTTGTTTCTTTTGTTTACTCCTTATACACAAACGATATGCCTCTCGCGCACGATGTGAGGGGCATTATGTTTTACATTCCCAGAAATGGGGATTAGATTCAAATTCCGGGGGGACCACTTCCATTGATGAGTGGATACCAGGCACGACCATGGGGTTTCGAAAAGTACCCTAAACATGCTAAACAAGGGAAGCAATTCTTTTCCAGATTATGAAAATGCATCTCTTAACAAGTATTTGGCATGTGAAACCCTACAAGTATTGAATATATATCCCTTATTTCAGCATTTTAAACATCGTTTTGACACCCTTATAACGTTACATAGGCCTATATACGTAACGTACCTGCCCACTCTGTCCCCTTTTACGGGTGGTCGCTACTGGTATCCACTAATCAATGGAAGTGGGCCCCCCGGGCGGCCTCTCGAGCTCTAGGAGGAGTCAAATGTGGCTTTGGAAAGTCGTCCTCAATCGGATAAATCGCTGTTACCATAGTAGCAACCAGAATTTTGCACACGAAGCGCTTATTGAATGTTTCCGTCGCAGATGCGAAACGAAAAAAAAATCTCATGTCACATAATTTGCATTGCAGGACTGAGTTTTACGACCATGATGACGGGCCCAAAAAGTCCCTTCCAAAGTCAACGACCGTTGTAAATAAGCGTCCGCGTCCTCAAACGAAAGGTCGGGAATAACACAGACAGGAGAGCGCGGTATTTTCGGAACGTTTGTAGAAACCTTTTTAGCGGGTGATCTATTGGGAGTTGGTTAAGATCAAACAGGATAGCAGGTACATCGAGAGATGACGGGATGTCAGTTCTCTCTCTTCAATTTAAAAATGGGTCTTGCCTGAGAAAAAGGTCTTCCGCATGGACGCGTAGGCGTACTCTCACTGTTAACATAACTAAAAAAAGAGAGTGGTGCTCAAATTTTAAGTGTATAGAAAAGGCGCTACGTGAGTGCGAAAGATAGGGTATGCACCACTCTTCTTTACGACGCGTTCAAGCGGAACGCGGCCGTGCGAAGAGAACAATCTACTCCTGTTTTCTTCGCGCTCCAGAATGCAGGACAACGCCAAACGGCTTAAAACGCTGCTTTTCAAAAACATGTCAGAGATCTATGTAAAGTGATGAATCTAGACACTAGATGATCTTCTTTTCTTGCGCTCAATCAACCCGGGTTTTGCAGAAATGAGAGCACAAGATCGATCGAAAGAAAAGGTCGGAAGGATTTATTTGAGATATGCAAGTAAACTGGAATGAGAACTCGGCCAAGTAGACTCGACTCCGGTTTGTTTGGTATTAGTCAGATGAGCTCCTACCCGCATTGATTTGTAGGTTTGGGGACGGGGTGGGTTGGCTTGAACTACTTCCCATTTATGTTCCGATCCTACATTTGGTGTTTTTCATGAATTTTCAAGTGTGAAAATTCGCAAGGGATTCGCGCCCTCTCTTCACCCTTCATTGTGATAGGCACCGTGCAACTCCGGTGATGCCAAGTAGATCAGTTGGAAAAATAAAACACGCTTTTCGGTTTATTTACTTTTTGTCAGATTCTGGTTCGATGATAGACACTTTCTTTATATCCTCCTTTGTCCTGAAAACTGATTAGAAAAAAGTAGCAAGTCAACTGTTACTTAATCTGTCCGTTTCGTATTTTCTTTTTCTCTCTTTTGCTATAATGTTTTTTGTTCTCCCCCCCCCCCTTCTCCGTCTATCACTCTCTCGCACACTTCGTGTTGACAGTAGACAGTCAGTCAAGGGTATGAACTCTTCTAGGTCCTTTCCGACCGAAGACGGAACTTCAAGAGCCGTGGCCCATACAGCGTATTTCCAGCCAACTCTTAGTCAGCTTTCCACTTATAAAGATCCATCCTGAAATTGTCCAAGATTCCTTGAGAGATATGATCATTTATCATTTCCTTCCTCTTTTCCCTTGTACCGCCTATGAACTTGAAAGTGCGACCCTTTCATGAGAAGTTTCAACTTCACCATGTTAACGCAGGCCATTGACGTTTCACGACGACAAAACGAATAGCCAAGAAAAAAACATATGCATTGGAAAATTGACAATCATTATTCCTGGCCTGGGAAGAATTCTGAAGAATAAAAAGCAATTCAAGAATAAAAATATCAAGAACATGTTTTTTTTTTAAATCATGTATATAAATATCACATTCACCACAAAAAAACGTGTACTTGGGACCGTATAACGTGTGCCGTCCAAAAAAAAATTATCTGAAATCTTTCTTGTTTCTCAAAAAAAAATCGTTTTCATGAATTACCTGTCGTCTAGCCTATGCATACGTTTACAAAAGTGTAGCCCACTCAAACGATAGATTGTTTCAGATTTAAATGTATAAAATGAAACCAATCAAGTAGGACTATGAAAACGAAAATTTGTTCAACTTTCAAATGCAATCATTTGACTCATCCTTTTAATTTTACCACGAGCTAGACATCTTCATCCACTTTAAAATCGGATATTGCATGGCGGGCATAATGCAGACTTTACGAGGTCTAACCATCAACAAGGAAGCTTAATTGATGCATTTTCTTTATCTTAAAATAACCTTAACATCAGCTTTGGCGAGGGGAGTACTTAAGATTTCATGATTTGGAGATGAAAATCACTTTCATTTGGCGACAAAGTGCTAAACGTATTCAAAAGGACTTCGATATTCGTTAAAAGTTGTAACACTCCACATCCTGAAGTAGTTTATTTGCATCAACACAATACACGCAGATCGCACAAAGCTGCAATTTTTCGCATATTAAGTCGTCTAGATTTGGATGGAGAGCCTTAAATTTTGGACAGTGGAAATACGGGACACTTTGATTTCAGATCAGCGGCGCAGAAAGGCCAAACGGAAGAAGGAGGAGGAGAAGAAGAAGAAGATGAAGAAGGAGGAGGAGGAAAAGAGGAAGAAATAGAAGTAGCAGTATTAGTAGTAGTAGTAGTAGGTGGAGTAGTAGTAGTAGTAGTAGTAGTAGTAGTAGTAGTAGTAGAAGGAAGAAGAAGAAAAAGAAGGTGTTTAAAAACACGGGACACTTTGATCAGCGGCGTAATAGGCCGAACGTTTTTTGTTTTTGTAAAATTTATAATGTAGTATATCTCATTTCAATTCCAAAATTGACATTTGTAAAAGACGTTGATATACTAGATGTAGACAAACTATCATTTTACATTATTTCTGAGTATTGATATGAATTTTTTTTTTCGAATATTCTCACATTAATGTGTTCGGGACATATTGCCGAATTGCGGGATTCTCCCTTAAAATCGGGGACGTCTGGTCACCCGGGTGAGCCCTCAGAACGAGTTGGAGTTTGATATTGGAATAAGGCAAGGGGACAGGTTTCGTTACGTACTACCTCTGCATATATAAGTACGGGCAAATAACTTCATTTGACACAAGGATCATAACTCATATAGCGCAAGACAAGAAAATTATTGTATCACGTGACTAACGCAGGAAGGATATGACGTAGTGAAGGACAGTTTCCGCCTATAAATGTTTGTAAATTCTTGTTTTAGTTTTTTACTGGCATAGTAATCGTTTCCTTATTTTGATTGAAAATATTGTGAGCTATCATATAAAATGTTTATAAACGCCAAATAGACCTACTAGAGCTGTAACTTTAGCACACAGCAAAAACTGTGGTGTTAACTGGTGTACATAGAGGACCACACCAGTTATTTTACACCGGTGTTAAAATGGTGGTGTTAGTTTTACACCTATAGGTGTTATTACAACACCTTTTGTTGTTACAGATACACTCTTTGGTGTTACGTTTAATTTCTAGGGTGCAATTTTAGCACCCCAGGGTGTGGTCCTCTATTAACACCAATTGGTGTCAGTTTTAACACCACAGTTTTTACAATGCATGATTATCCTAATCATGCTGATCGGGCGCTCGAACATTCGAAGAATTCCTTATTCTCGTATGTGTCGGGTACCCATGTACACACCAGGGTGGAGAGTGACAGATTCAAATAAATGCATTGGCAAAGGACGCGAGTGCTGCAATGGGATTTGAACCCCGGACCCTATCATATTTCATCCTTTTCATTACCCTTTTCGCTCTTTCTTTATCCTTCCAGTTTTCTTGGTCACCCTAAGTTTGGGGTACAGTCCCCCAAGCTCACCCCAATCAACATGTATATATATCGCCAACAATCGCTGACATTATGAACGATTATCATAGACGAAGGAGAGCTATCATTTTATCACCTTGTGGTACACCTAATGTATTTTAGGAATGCGTGTGGTTTGTTTGGCGATAATGAACGATAAATGTCAGTATTCATGATAATGGCGAAATAAGATCGACATAGATTAATCTCGAAAGGGAAAGGGAGAGAGAGAATGGCAGATAGAGATACTTAAGGGTGAGAGGGGGAGAAGGAGAGAGAGAGAGGGAAGGGGTGGAGTACACTCAGG
The DNA here is from genome assembly GCF_018143015.1 of Lytechinus variegatus. Lineage (NCBI taxonomy): Eukaryota > Metazoa > Echinodermata > Echinoidea > Temnopleuroida > Toxopneustidae > Lytechinus > Lytechinus variegatus. Next base: position 13,904,709 of record NC_054758.1, on the reverse strand, counting down.
CCCGAGTGAAGGAGCGAAGGCGTGAGGGGGGGTAATCAAGGAACGGAGGGAGATCGAATGAGGGTGCTGGTAGCATTAGGGAAAATGGACGGGAAAAAAGAGAGAAGAGATGAAAGATAGAGGGTGAGAGGGAAAATGAAAGATGAACAGACATTAGATGGCGCAAGAGCGATGGGGGGGGGGGGGCGTTATCTCTCTCCCTGCTTTATATCGCTAAACCATGGCTAAACCAACAAACCCTCTTGCTCGCTCAGCTCAGTCGAGCGCACGCCACGGTCATGAACAGTAATACCGTGCCAGACGTTCCTCCAATTGAGCAGAAATAAGTCACAATTTATATCAACGCTTCTCCTTTTTCCTATTTTCTCCGCAGATGAGGCAGACCTACTCCCCTGGATTTATACCTAGTGATTAATTCACGCGTGGAGCATACGGAATAGCTATCTATATTTTCTCTCTGTACCGGTAAGTGTTTTTCCTTTCTTTCCCCCCGTTTTCTTTCAATTTTCGAAACGAGATAAAAGCCCCATTAGTAATCTGAAGTTCGATAATGTAAGTGCGTGCGTGCCGTATGCACTTTATTTGTTCGGATCTTTCGGTGCATGACCCGTGCATTATG